>NW_027650184.1:135000-143327 GCF_965287045.1 Carcharhinus amblyrhynchos | reverse complement strand
GGTGGGATTGTGGTTGGTGCATTGAGCTAGGGTCCCTGGCACTGTGAGGCAGCAGTGCTAACCACTGTGCTGTCTCAACCTGTCAGCCCTGATCGAATGGCGGAGCGGACTCGATGGGCCGAATGGCCCGATTCTGCTCCTGTATCTTATGGTCTTAAATCTGGAATATAAAGCTGGTCCAATGAAACAATGATCGATTGTCATTGGCTTTACAATGAGAAGTAAACGCGCAAAAGAGCGACATCGAGCTTGGCAGAAGCTAACGCTGCTGTTTCCGCTTTCATTCACAGTCTGACACCATCTTATCCTCCCACATATCCAGAGCCAGCCATCGGGTAAGTAGTCTTTTGGTTCTGTTTTGGTGTCTTTCTTTCTTTCTAGTCGATGCCCTGCCACCTCTTTACGATAACCTAACAACACGAACGAACAGGTGGAAGCTTAACCCAGCGTTTTGGCTGCGGTTCCGAACAAAGAGTCACTGATTCCCAGCAAGGGCTGCTGGATGAATGTCGCCGCATCTCTCTGTTACCTGTTTAAAGGCAATAGTGGCATTCTGGCCGTGCTAAATTCTCCCTCCGTGTACCCGAACAGGCGCCGGAGTGTGGCGACTCGGGGAATTTTCACAGTAACTTCATTGCAGTGTTAATGTAAGCCTTACTTGTGACACTAATAAATAAGCTTTAAGATCTCCGTCCCTCCCCAGACTCGTTTGTTAATTTTTATTTCAGCCCGGACGGGATGACACAGTGGGTTAGCGCTGCTGCCTCACGGTGCTCAGGGATCCGGGTTTGATTCCCGGCTCGGGTCACTGACTATGTGGAGTCTGCACCGAGTCTGCGTGGGCTTCCTCTGGGTGCTCTGGTTTCCACAGCCCGAAAGACATGCTGGTTAGGTGCTAAATTCTCCTTCAGTGGAGTGTGGTGACTTGGGGATTTTCACAGCAACTTCATTGCGGTGTTAATATACTTGTGACACTAATAGATAAACTTTAAATGGTGCACCTCGTGGGTTACCGGTGTTAATCGATGTTAAGTGTTGTCCCGTTTATTGCCAATCGGTTTTGTAGTGGATTATAATGTTGAGACCGTTGTCAGCCTGTAGTTCCAGAATTGTCAGTGCACTAAATGGGGGGATGTTTCTGTCACCTAGTCCCGGGTCTGATTGTCCCCAGCTAACTGCTAACCCTTCCTGCGCTTACAGAAGACACACCCCTTACATGTCACAGCCCGAGTACAGGATCTACGAGTTCAACAAACGCTTACAGAACTGGACTGAGGTGAGACATTTCGGCCCGGGTTGCTGTCGAAGTGCTTGTGTTTACTGGGGGGAAGTGGGGGAGGGAGCCATCACCAGCTCCGACTGGGATCGTGCTTGGCTGCTGAGTGGCCGGGTGTCTCAGTAGAAACCTTGCTTGGTGCTCGGAGCAATGATGCTCATAAATGTTTAATTTTTTTGTTTGCTCCAGGTCCCAACGAGTCTGTACATCTGTCAATTCCCCCCAACACAAGTTTATTCCCTCAACTCCCCATCTCTAACGGACAATTTAACATGGCCAATCCACCTAACCTACACATCTTTGGACGCTAAGGGGCAATTTAGCATGGCCAATCCACCTAACCTACACATCTTTGGACACTAAGGGGCAATTTAGCATGGCCAATCCACCTAACCTGCACATCTTTGGACACTAAGGGGCAATTTAGCACGGCCAATCCACCGAACCTGAACATCTTTGGACACTAAGGGACAATTTAGCATGGCCAATCCACCTAACCTACACATCTTTGGACACTAAGGGGCAATTTAGCATGGCCAATCCACCGAACCTGAACATCTTTGGACACTAAGGGGCAATTTAGCACGGCCAATCCACCGAACCTGAACATCTTTGGACACTAAGGGACAATTTAGCATGGCCAATCCACTGAACCTGCGCATCTTTGGACTGTGGGAGGAAACAGGCGCACCCGGAGGAAGCCCACACAGACACAGGGAGAAGGTGCAGACCCCACACAGACAGTGACCCAAGCCGGGTCATCCATCATGTTTACTTCCACCACCCCCATTGCATAGATGGCACAGTGATTAGCGCTGCTGCCTCACAGCGCCAGAGACCCGGGTTCAATTCCTGGCTTGAGTCACTGTCTGTGTGGAGTCTGCACATTCTCTCCCGTGTCTGCGTGGGTTTCCTCCAGGTGCTCCAGTTTCCTCCCACAGTCCGAAAGACATGCTGGTTAGGTGTTAAATTCTCCCTCCGTGCACCCGAACAGGCGCCAGTGTGACGACTAGAGGAATTTCATACTAACTTCATTGCTGTGTTAATTTAAGCCTACTTGTGACGAATAATAAATGAACTTTAAAAAGGCAGTGAGTTCCAGCTCATTACCTCTCGCTGGGTAAAAAGCGTTCTTCCTCACGACCCCTCCCGAATATCTTTTCCAAAATCTTAAATCTGTTCCTCACCTCCCTCACTCCTTGTCCCATCAGCTAATGGGAACAGCTTTTCAATGTCGATCTTATCTAAATCTGTCACAATCTCGATCAAATCTTCCCTCAATCTCCGTCGCTCCAAAGAAACAACCCCGGCTTCTCCAGCCTCACCTTGGAGAGAAAACCACCCTCACCCCTGGAACCCTTCTGGTAAATCTCCCTCCGCACCCTTGCATGGACTCACCCCCCCCCCCCCCCCACCCCATCAATAACCCCTCCTCATCAATAACCCCCCCCCTCCTGACACAACCCCTTCCTAAAGTGCAGTGACCGGACACACACACTGCAGTGGGATATCTGCTCTTGTTTAACCCTGACCCTGACCGTCCTCGTCCCTGGTTGTCTCTCGGTTTTTTACCACGCCCCCACCCTGGTTCGGATGAAGCTTGGCTTTCGGTTAATGATGGGCTGCCTGTGTTTGGTGGGGGTGGTATTGAGAGAGTGTTGCACCCTCCGTGACTGATTGCCGCTGTGGTTTTTCTTCCGTGCAGGAGTGTGACAATCTTTGGTGGGATGCCTTCACGACAGAGTTTTTTGAGGATGATGCAGTGTTAACTGTGGCTTGCTGTCTGGAAGATGGACCAAAGAGATACAGTGAGTTGGTACCGCTCCTCATCTCTCTCCCCTCCCTACCAACCTGTCACAGACACACCTCAAACCAACCTGGGTAACGATGCCTGTCAGTGGCGTGGCTTTTTCTAGACTGCGAAGGTTTGGTTCGTATCTTTGTTGAGAGAATAACCAGAAATCCTCTGTTTAAGGAAGTGCTGTTCCAATACAGATACTAATTTGACTGCATGTCATAGATTCTTAGAATCCTTGCAGTGCAGAAGAGGCCATTCGGCCCATTGTGTCTGCACCAACTCTCTGACACAGTAACTTACCCATGCCCTCTTCTCTCACCCTCTCCCCTTAACCCCACACATTTACCATGGCCAATCCACCTAACCCACACATCTTTGGACACTAAGGGCAATTTAGCATGGCCAATCCACCTAACCCACACATCTTTGGACACTAAGGGGCAATTTATCCAGTGGAAACCCACGCAGACATGGGGAGAACATGCAGAATCTGCATGACCCAAGCCAGGAATTGAACCTGGGTCCATGGTGAGGCAGCAGTGCTAACCACCGTACCACCCATTTTTTTTTTTTGGGGAGGGTTGTTCTCTGCTAATTGTATTCTAAAACCCTAATTGGAGTTTTGAAATGTGAAACTCTTTTTTTTTCCTCTATTCCCCCCACTCCCCCCTCTCGTATTCACCCAGCAATTGGACGGACCCTAATCCCTCGGTATTTCCGAAGCATCTTTGATGGTGGAGCGACAGATCTTTATTTTAACCTGAAGCACTCGAAGGAGTCGTTCCACGGCAACTTGGTGATACTGGACTGTGACCTGTGCAGCATGGTCACACTGCACAACAAACCCATCTTCACCAAGGTAGGGCCCGGTCAGTGCTCCATGGATAGGGTGGGGGGGGCCCTTGGTATTAACTGGTGAGAGTGAAAAGGCAATAAGATGTACTGGTCTTCTCCCCCATAGTATGACTGATTCCCCGCTGAAATTCCCAAAAGATTTCTATCCCACAAATCATAGAATCCCTACAGTGCAGAAGGAGGCCATTGAGTCCACACTGACCACAATCCCACCTAGGCCCTATCCCTGTTATCCCACATACTTACCCTGCTAGTCCCCCTGACACTATGGGGCAATTTAGCATGGCCAATTCCCCCCTAACCTGCATATTTTTTGGAATGTGGGAGGAAATCAGGGGAAACCCACACAGACATGGGGAGAATGTGCAAACTCCACACAGACGTCACCCAAACTGGAATTGAACCGGGGTCCCTGGCGCTGTGAGGTAGCAGTGCTAACCACTGTGCCACCAGTATACTGTAATCTTAAAATATTCAGCAATGGAACATTCACATTCCTGTGCGGTAGAGAATTCCAAAGATTCACCGCTCCCTGAAGTTATTTCTCCTTTTCTCAATCAATAGGCGGCACAGTGGTTAGCACCGCAGTCTGGCAGCGCCAGGGACCCGGGTTTACTTTCGTCTTTGAGTCACTCACTGTCTGTGTGGAGTCTGCACGTTCTCCCCACGTCTGTGTGAGTTTCCTCCGGGTGCTCCAGTTTTCTCCCAGTCCAAAGATGTGCTGGTTGGGGGGAATTGGCCGCGCTAAATTGCCTGTTGATATCCAAAGACGTGAGAGTTAGGTGGATTGGCCATGCTAAATTGCCCCTTAGTGTCAAAGATGTGTAGATTGGGAGGGGATTAGCAGAGGAAATTTATTGAGGAACGGGAATAGGGCCTGGGTGGGATTATTGTCGGTGCAGACTTGATGGGCCAAATGGCTTCCTTCTGCGCTTTAGGGATTCTGTGAAATGACAGCCCCTTAGCCTGAGACTGCTTCTCCCCTCCACCCTGACCATGCTGGGGGAACCTCTGTCAGTGTCTATCTGCCAAGCCACTTCCAAATTTGGTATGTCTCAATGAGATCTCCTCTCATTCTTCTAACTTCCAGAGGGCATAGGCTCACTTTTCTCCTGGTTCATTCATCGGGACTACCTTCTCATTTCATTGAGATTAACCCAGTGAGCTTCTGCTGTGTTCGCCCTCAATGCAAGTTTGCACTTCCTTACTGTACACAGTGTTCCAAGCGTGGTTTCTCCAAAAGCCGGCACGGTAGCACAGTGGTTAGCACTGCTGCTTCACAGCTCCAGCGACCTGGGTTCGATTCCCAACTCGGGTCACAGTCTGTCTGGAGTTTGCACATTCTCTTCGTGTCTGCGTGGGTTTCCTCCGGGCGCTCCGGTTTCCTCCCACAATCCAAAGATGTGCGGGTTAGGTTGATTGGCCATACTAAAAATTGCCCCTTAGTGTCCTGAGATGTGTAGGTTAGAGGGATTAGCAGGTAAATGTGTAGGGGTATGGCGGGGGTAGTGCCCGGGGGGGGGAATTGTAGTCGATGCAGACTTGATGGGCCAAAGGGCCTCTTTCTGCACTGTAGGGTTCTATGAAAAGCCCTGTAGTGAGACTGCCTTATCCTTGTACTCCATCTCCCTCTCCGATAAGGAGCTATGTGCCATTTGTCTTGCTAATTCTCTGCTGTACTGGCGTATTGTGCACCTCATCCTAGTCTCTCTAAACATCGAGATGTTAAGATTTACCTACCCTGTAAAGGTACTTGGCCTGTGTTGCTCCTTCATCCTACGTGCGTCTGGCCAATGTTCCGTTTTTGTGTCTGGACTTCTCTTCCTGACCTGGCCAGGTGGGAATTCGGCCTATGGATGGGCAGACTATGAACTGGCTGGAGGAGGGGTAGCTTTGGTAAAGCCATACTTGGGGCGGAGTGAAAGAGGGAGAGGTGACTCTTGGCTTGTTTCTTGTCTCAGGTCTGCACAGAAGGCCGCCTCTACCTGGAGTTCACGTTTGATGATTTGATGCGCATCAAAAATTGGCATTTCAACATCAGGCAAAACCGTGAGCTTCTCTCGCGCAGTATCCTTGCAACACACGTGAGTACCTGAGTTTTCTTTGGCTGACTAACCCTCCTTTTACATTCAAATTTGGCATTGGTGAGCATAAAGTGTTTTGTTCTCAGTGTGGTTCAAGTGACCTATCAGGGAGCTTTTATCAAAGAGTTTGTTGAAGGACACAGTTAAAATATACAAGAAAAATTAGAATAACTGTTAACAATTACGTGAATCAAACATAATACAATGTAATCCTTAACAGCTAGCTATCTCTGTTGTTCCAAGTCAAAACACCATCCCACAGACACACACCCTTCTTCAGACTTAGCACAGAAAGCAAGTATGCCCTCATGGTGCTGGATTTTGAAGCTTTTTAACACCTGCTGTGGTTTGGTCCCTTGAATGCTGGATCAATTCTCTGAGGCTTCCTGGAATTTGCTGCCTCTGGAGAGAGAGAGAGACACTGCCTTCTCCCATCAGCTTCTAGCAGCAACTGAGAAAATGAAACTAGCGTTTGGACTTTTCTCTGTGGGGGAAAAAATTGTCCCCAGGCATATCACCTGACCTGTCGATCATTCCCCAAATCAAGCTCCACTCAGCAATCCCCAAAGTACCACAAAACCCCAGGCCAGGGGGTTAGCCCAGATTAACATTGAACATTACAGCGCAGTACAGGCCCTTAGGCCCTCGATGTTGCGCTGACCAGTGGAACGATTCTCATGACCTTCTAACCTAAACTAATCCAGTGTTATCCATATGCCTATCCACTGACCATTTGAACGCCCTTAAAGTTGGCGAGTCCACAACTGCTGCAGGCAGGGCATTCCACACCCTTACTACCCGCTGAGTAAAGAACCTACCAGTACGTGATATCAATTATACTGCCTCAGCAGCAATAAATAAAGGACACCAGTCACAGATAACACAGCACCAATAAAATGCGAGGAGCTGCTTGAGAAAGCAGCAGTGAAACACGATCGAAATACGTTTCTCAATGGCACGATATAGTCACACTGCCTAGAGTGCAGTATGTATTGAGCAGGTCAGTCACAGTGCCTCCTGCCAGCTTGCGAATTGGGAGCCCACAGGCAAAATAAGTTCTTGCTGCATTTACCAAATGGCTGCCTGGTAGCTCAGAGCTAGAACAGAATTGTAGCAAGCAGCTGTAGGCCATTCAGCCCCACCAGCTCTGTACTGGCTCTTTGGAGCTGTATTGGAGTGTGGACTGGATGCTTGATGAATCATAAAATCTGTACAGTGCAGGAGGAGGCCATCGAGTTTACACCAACCACAATCCCACCCAGGCCCTGTCTCGGTAACCCCTCATGTTTACCCAGCTAATTCCCCAACACTAGGGTTAATTTAGCTCATCGAACTAACCTATATATCTCTGGTCATAACCCATATATCTCCGGAACCTATCTGGAGGTGCTGAGCGGTCGCAGGAGTGTTGGGTTCTCATGGTCCCTGTGCAAGTTTTAACGCTCGGAATGCTTGCCGATGCGTGGGGAAAGCAGCGATGCTGTATTGTTGTCCTGATCCAGGCAGTAGATTATTCCCAGCTCCCTGTACGCTCAGTGGCATTACTGAATCCCCCACTATCAACATTCTTGAGGTTACCATTGACCAGAAATTCAACGGGACCCAGCCACATAAACACAGTGGTTACGAGAGCAGGTCAGAGGCTGGGAAGCCTGTGGTGAGTAACTCACTTCCTGACTTCCCCGAAGCCTGTCCCCCATCTACAAAGCACAAGTCAGGAGTGTGATGGAATACTCCCCACTTGCCTGGATGGGTGCAGCTCCAACAGCACTCAAGAAGCAGGTTCACCTTTGAGCCACTCATCATCCTGACTTGGAAATATATCGGCTGTTCCTTCACTGTCGCTGGGTCAAAATCCTGGAATTCCCTCCCTAACAGCACTGTGGGTCAACCCACAGCACGTGGACTGCGGTGATTCAAGTTGGCGGCTCACCACCACCTTCTCAAGGGGCAACTAGGGATGGGTAATAAATGCTGGCCAGCCAGCGACACCCATGTCCCACAGATGAATAAAAACCAAAGTATCCACCACAGAAGGTGACTCGAGAGGTTGCAGAATGCTAACGGGAGGACTGAATAGTGTGGATGAGCAGAGGGATCTAGGTGTATGTGTACATAGATCCCTGAAAGTTGGGAATCAAGTAGGTAAGGTTGTTGAGAAGGCATACGGTGTCTTGGCGTTTATTAGTAGGGGGATTGAATTTAGGAGTCGCAGCGTTATGTTGCAACTGTACACAACTCTGGTGCGGCCGCACTTGGAGTACTGTGTGCAGTTCTGCTCCCCACATTACAGGAAGGATGTGGAGGCTTTGGA
>NW_027650184.1:85000-130000 GCF_965287045.1 Carcharhinus amblyrhynchos | reverse complement strand
GAGAGACTACTTTCAGCCTGTGTTACAGTTGAAATTCGAGTCAGCCCACGCCTTCAAAAAAAAAGCAGACCCTATCCCACAAGTAGCAACACAGCCCAGCGAATGCCTTCAGGGCGGTTATTTGGATAGAACGGTTATGTACAGAGTTCATGGGGAGAAGGGACAGCACAAAGTCACAACGCTTATTTGGACAGCTGGCAGCAGACACGATGGGCTGAGGGTCTCCATCTCTGGCGTCTGTCCCAATTCTGGGGGGAGTAGGAGGCTGGGGAGATGGGGTGGAGGGGTCAATGGCTCATAGACTGCAGACTCTGTTCTGTAGGAATAAGTATAGCACAGGTCTTAATGTGGGGCAGTGAGACGATGGGTTGGGGGCAGCGGGAGTGGGGCAGGGGTGGTGATGGGGTCTGTTCTCCTCTTAGAATAGACACAACTAGTCCAAAGTAGAACTTATTAATTAACATGACTGAAATGGAAAAGACTGATTTACTGGAGAGAGAGAGAGATGTCAGGGGTAAGTGGAGACGTCAGGCGTAAGTATTTCACTCAGAGGGTGGTGGGTGAGTGGAATTGGCTGCCGTCGGTGGTGGTGGAGGCAAATTCGATAGGGTCTTTTAAAAGACTTCTGGATGAGGACATGGGACTTAATAGGATTGAGGGTTATAGGTAAGCCTAGTAGGTAGAGATATGATCAGCGCAACTTGTGGGCCAAAGGGCCTGTTTGTGCTGTAGTTTTTCTATGTTCTACAAGCGAGAGAGAGAAAGACGGGGCCCAGAGAGCTGGCCCCAGTACAGATTTGACTTCTCACTGCTTACTAGTGAGACTATTTATTGTGTCTATCCCAGTCCAACGCCAGCAACTCCACATCAAGCCTTGAACTTGTACAGGATTCAATCCCACTGAGTTATACGTAGCTGTATAGAGCACTGTAACTACATTCGCTTATCTGTGTTATGAAAAAGCTAGGTACACAAGTCCTCAACTAACACACACAGTTGGTAGCCGGGGACCGTGAAAGCTTGTTTATGAAAAGAACCATTTCTGTTAGCACTGCAGTTTTAAATGCAGCCAATTTCTAAGCCCATCCCAGAATCCCAAACTGAGTTTTTAACAGCTTAGCATCATTAGAAATATAGGTACAAATATCTTAACATGAAGCTTTTAAACTAAAGCAAACCACATAAAGGATCCTACGGGCGGGGGGGTGGGGGACAGGAGGGGGTGGGGTGGGGTGGGGGGCAGGAGGAGGTGTGGTGGGGAAAGGAGGGGGTGGGGGCAAGAGGATTTTCTAAAGGAGGAGGAGGGTATATATGGGTTATTTTTCTTAACTATTGATTGTGAAAAGTAGCAGTCCTCCTGGTGCATTGGGGGAGGGGGCGGCAGAGTCTGTCTGTTCCCCAGGGTGGCACAGTGGTTAGCGCTGCTGTCTCTTAGCGCGAGGGACCTGGGGTTTGATTCCCAGCTTGGATCACTCTCTGTGTGGACTCTGCACATTCTCCCCGTGTCTGTGTGGGTGTCCCCCAAAGTCCAAAGATGTGTAGGTTAGGTGGATTGGCCATGCTAAATTGCCCCTTAGTGTCAGGGAGATTAGTAGGTCAATGCGTGGGGTTACGGGAATTGGGGCTGGGTGGGATTGTGGTTGGTGCAGACTCAATGGGCCAAATGGCCTCTCTGCACTGTCGGCATTCTACGATTCTCACACAGGGCAGTGTGTGTCTGGACTGAGTGCCTCCCTGTTTCAAATATGTAGCCTTCTGCCTGGAGTTCGAGTCCTCTGTTACTCATCGTCACTGCCTTGTCTTTCCTCCCCTCTCCCCCACAGCCGAGCCAGTGAGGCCTCCCACAGCCAAGCGGCGGAAGAGGAAGCAGTCGGGCGGAGCCATGTCTGCGGCGGGACCCGGCAGCAACAGCAGCGGCGGCAGTGGTGGGGGGAGCGGAAAGAAGAAGAACAGCACAGCAGCGGCTGCCGCCAACTTCAACCTATCCACTCAGGTACCTGTAAGCATCCTTCTCTCCTCCTGTCCACCAAACTACCTGTCTCTGAGCCGCCACTGACACTGCCAGAGCAGCTGGCCCCTTCACGCACAGCCTGGAGTCGGCACTATGGCCCATTTCCCTCTCCCCCCGCACTACTGGGCCAGTGTCTGCCCCATTTCTCCCACTTCCCCTGCACCGTCCACAGTCCCACCCAGACCCTATCCCCATGCATTTACCCTGGCTAGTCCCCCTGACACTAAGGGGTAATCCACGCAGACACGGGGAGAATGTGCAGACTCTGCACAGACAGTGACCCAAACCGGGAATCGAACCCGGGTCCCGAGTGCTGTGAGGCAGCAGTGCTGACCACTGTGCCATCCTTGGTGCCAGACCGGGTAAGGACAGCAGATTTTCTTCCCTAAAGGGAACCAGATGGGTTTTTTCCGACAATCAACAATGATTCCATGGTCGTCAGTAAATTCTTAATCCCAGATATTTTTATCGAATTCAAATTCCACCGTCTGTCGTGGCGGGATTCGAAGCCGGGTCCCCAGAACGTTAGCCTGGGTACGTGGAATGCGAGTCCAACGGTAATACCATGACACCACCTCCAGAAAAATCTCTCTCTTTTCCATGCGAGAAGCTGATCCTCCCTCCTGCACCCCCCCCCCCACTCCCCACACACACAGACAGAGAGAGAGAGAGAGACACACACGTATACACGCTGCCCCGTGCCCCCTTTCTTGTGTTTTTGAGTTGCACTCCAAGGCAGTTGAGGACGGTGCGGGACGTTAGTGCGAGTGCTGTGTAACCGTCTGGCTGCCTTCACGGTGCTGCCGGGTTTGAGTGCCTTGCCTGCCTCCCCATTCTGAAACCAAAGCGACCCTGACCACCTGGGAAATATTTCTGACACCGTTCTTGCTGAGGTCCGTTCATTGTGCTTTATTGAAAGTAGCTATAAGTTTAGACTATATCAAACTGTGGCTGTAGAGGGAGCTGTGAGTGAACACTTGTATTACTGCTCCCCTTTTACTCTGCTGCTTACACTGTCTCTCTCTCTCTCAGTTCTAATCCTGTCTATTGTAGGGTCTGGGTTTGAGGAGCACTCTCTGTTTCCAGTGTAGTACTGACCGGCTCTGTTCATGCATAAGGACATAAGAAATAGGAGCAGGAGTAGGCCATCTAGCCCTTCGAGCCTGCCCCGCCATTCAATAAGATCATGGCTGATCTGAAGTGGATCAGTTCCACTTTCCTGCTTTTTCCCCATAACCCTTAATTCCCTTGTCTGTCAGAAACCTATCTACCTGTGACTTAAGTATATTTAGAGAGGTAGCCTCCACCATTTCAACGGGCAGAGAATTCCAGAGATTCACCACCCTTTGAGTGAAGAAGTTCCTCCTCAACTCCAAATGAGATTTATAAAATCTGATTCGGCCCATCGAGTCTGCACTGACAATATATCCCGCCCAGTCCCTATCCCCACAACCCCTTGCATTTACCCTGCTAATATTCCCGACACTCGGGCAATTTAGCATGGCCAATCCACCTAACCTGCACATCCTTCGGACTGACTGGAGCACAGACAGTGACCCGAGGCGGGAATCGAACCCGGGTCCCTGGCGCTGCGAGGCAGCCGTGCTAACCCACTGCGCCATCGAGTCAGACAGGTCTCCGCTAGCCCCTGTAAGCGTAATGAGGTGAGCGGTGCTCGCGAACACTTGAGCTGTCCCATTGAAGCAGGCGCCGTGCCGTATCACTGGGATTGCGTTTGAGGGGAACGCGTGGAGGGGTGTGTGTGTGTGTCTGTGGTGAGGGGGCGGGGGGTGCAGGAAGGTATGTTCTGCTTGTCTGTGCTGCGGTTTAATCGTTGCGACCTGCCCACCTGTTGTAGGACGTTTTGGTTGTGGGTGAGCCAGCACTAATGGGTGGGGAGCTCGGTGACCAGGATGAACGGTTAATCACACGGTTAGAGAACGGCCAGTACGATGCCACCAATGGCCTGGAGGAGGAGGAGGAGGACTACCGTAACCTGCCCGCCTTGGGGACTAGCAGCCCTTGGAGCAGTAAACCACCACCATCGAGCCAGGACAGCAAGCCTGATAACCCCACTTCCCAGTGACGGCGCTGTGTGGGCAGCCTGTTTTTTTGCTATTTCTAACCCATTTCAGATTTGGCAGGGACTCGGGCGGGGGGGATTGAGGCGAGGCCTCTCACAAACAGGTATTCTGCCCCAGGCACACACGAGCAGTGATCCCAGGGCAGAAAAGTGATGTAAGTGCATTAAACGTGGAGGTTGGCGTACTGGCCCCACGCAGCAGTGTGATGGAGCATTCTGCAGACTAACAGCGTCAGTCAGACTCCTGCTCCAGACCGCTATCTCTGGATGTGTGTGTTGGGCGGGGAGGTAGTTGCACACTGCTTGGTCACACTGGGCTCCCATGTTTGAGTGCTTAGCCTGCGGATGCGTACAGTACAGCACAGGAACAGGCCTGCCAAGCCTGCACCCATCATAATGCCTGCCGAAACTGGAACTGACGGGGTCTGTATCCTTCCATTCCCGTCCTATTTGTGGTGCGGAGATGCCGCCGTTGGACTGGGGTGGCCACAGTGAGAAGTGTCACAACACCGGGTTAAAGTCCAATCAGTTTATTGGGAATCACGAGCTTTCGGAGCACCGCTCCTTCACTCACCTGATGAAGGAGCAGCGCTCCGAAAGCTTGCGACTCCAGATGAACCTGTTGGACTTCAACCTGGTGTTGTGGGACATCTTACTGCACCCATCCTATTCATGTATTCGTCTAGCTGCTCCTTAAATGCCGCTATTGTACCTGCTCCCACCACCTCCCCGGGCAGCGCCTTCCAGACATGCACCACCTCTGTGTAAAAAAAAACTTGCCTCGCACATCTCCTCTAAACTTTTACTCACGTACCTTAAACCTGTGTCCCCTAGTACTTGCTCTTTCCTCGGGTAGAAAAGTCATCTGACTATCCACTCTGTCCATGCCTCTCATAATCTTGTAAACCAAGATTCTTGTGAAGGATTCCAGCTTGGCCCATCTCTCGAATCCTTTGCTGGAGTCGCATGGCACCTGACCTCTGTAAGAAGTCTCACCACACCAGGTTAAAGTCCAACAAGTTTATTTGATAGTAAACCCACAAGCTTTCGGGGTTTGCCCCTTCGTCAGGTGAGTCACCACGTCATCATGACCTGTCTTTCTCTGCCAGAGTGGGCAAAAGGTGCGGGAAAGGTTGGAAGGGGAAAATGGGCAACCCTTTCGCTCTGATGTTGACCCGGTCAAATAGCCTTCAGATTGTAACCCTTTCTCTGATAACTTCACTCTGAGGTCTCCCTGTCACACAGGGGCTAGCACGGTGGGATGTGTAGACTGTGAATAAATTGATTAAACCACCCTTCAGACAGGGTACTAAATGTGCACCCTCTTCTTCCCCTCCCCTGCCAAATAACCCCAAAACCTGCTCGAGTTAATTGTTGTGTGCGTGTAAAACTTGTTGGCTTCAATGGGTGATAAATGAAACAGGCGATCTTAAATGTGGAATGAAAATTTCTCCTGTGCCAAGCTTACATTCTCCACCCTCCCCACCTCTTTGGACAAGCTAACAATGCGCTTTGTGCTTAGCACTGGCTTGATGGGCTGAATGGCCTACTGCTGCTTCTACTTTCTAAGAGCTTCATTACCAAGACTAGCCAATACGATCCTGACAGTCTTATCTTTCCCTCATGGCCAACACCTTTGCTTCCTGCTTTACACAGAAGATAGGAGCAAGAGGTGGCCATTCGGCCCTTTAATCCTGCTCCGCCATTCATCACAATCATGGCTGATCATCCAACTCAATAGCCTAATCCTGTTTTCTCCCCATAACCTTTTGATCCCATTCGCCCCAAGTGCTATATCCAGCCGCCTCTTGAATACATTCAATGTCTTGACATCAACTACTTCCTGTGGGAATGAATTCCACAGGCTCACCAGGTGAAGAAATGTCTCCTTACCTCCGTCCTAAATGCTCGACCCTGAATCCTCAGACTGTGACCCCTGGTTCTGGACTCCTTCCCTCCTCCCCGAGCACACTGCCCCCTGCCTCAAGCACCACCACCATTGGGGACATCTACCCTGTCTAGTCCTGTTAGAATTTTATAAATCTCTATGAGCTCCCTCATTCACCTGAACCCCAGTGAAAACAATCCAAACCTGGTCAATCTCTCCTCGTACATCAATCCCGCAATCCCTGGAATCAGCCTGGTAAACCTTCACTGCACTCCCTTGAGAGCAAGAACATCCTTCCTCAGAAAAGGAGACCAAAACTGCACACAATACTCTAGGTGTGGCCTCACCAAGGCCCTGTATAATTACAACAACACATCCCTGCTCCTGTACTCAACCTCTCCCAATGAAGACCAACACACCATTTACCTTCTTTGCCGCCTGCTGCACCTGCATGCTTACCTTCAGTGACTGGTGCACAAGGACACCCAGATCCCTCTGCATGCTCCGCTCTCCCAATTTACAGCCAGTCAGGTAGTAATCTGCCTCCTTGTTTTTGCTTCCAAAGTGAATAACCGCACATTTGTCCAAATTATACTGCATCACCATGGATTAACCCACTCATGCAACCTATCCAGATCATTCTGAAGGATCTCTGCATTCTCGCCACAGTTCACCTTCCCACCCGACTTAGTGTCATCTGCAAACTTTGAGATGTTACATTTTGTTCCCCTCATCCAAATCATTAATATATATTGTGAATAGCTGGGGTCCCAGCACAGATCCCTGTGGCACCCCACGAGTTACTGCCTGCCAACTTGAAAAGCACCCATAAATTCCTACTCTTTGTTTCCTCTCTGCCAACCAGTTTTCTATCCATCTCAATATACTTCCCCCAATCCCACTTGAACCTGGTCAGATAGTTGTGAGATTGGGGAAAGCTCCCCATACGTGTTGTGTGCGCTGGAGTTTACAGTCGGGCCCAGCCAACCTCCTCTGTTCTCACGATTGGAGTGAGTGGGGTTTAGCTTCAGCCCTGAGTGAATGCACTTACCTTTTTTTGCCCTGCCATCAACTGATACTCCTCTTTGGAGCGGGCCGCTGTGTGTGCCTCGTGCGAGAACATGGGTGTGGAGTTGACGACGCCCGTTGGTCTTGATCGCCTGGTTGGTGTCCGCAGTTATCTGCGGAGTCGAGTTATGTCATTCTCCCCCGTCACCCTGCTGTCAGAACCAGTGACGGGGAATTGGGTTTTTGTCTCGTGTAGAAGCCTGCGAGGTTCTTCCATCGGCTGGAGAGGTAGGGGCTGGTGGAGGTGTGGAGCAGACATTTCCAGCATCAAACAAAAAAAAAACCCAGTCTACAAACTTGCCAGAGCAGAGTTCTCACTCTTCCCACCCCGCCTTCCAGTGGGACCTGTGGCTCTTCTGTCCACCGCCTGGGTACCTGTGGGCCGCCTTAATGGGATATTTCAGGCTCTCCAGAAAGGCTGAGAGAGAGGTATGCATTGGAAAGTGCTTTTATTTTTCCTTTCTCCTTTTTTAATTTGGTAATTTTTTTTTTCCCATTCTGTTTAGATCCTGCACACCATGCACCATTCTTAAGCTGAAAGAACAGAACCCCGACACCCCCCCCCACGGCCTCCGTCAATGACGCGGTTGTGACCAGCAGAGCTCAGAGGTGTGCGCCCCGCAGGACGGTCCAGGGTTTAATCTGCCGCTCGGTTTCCCCCCACCACCCTCCCTCCCTCCCTCCCTGACATCCCCTTCCCTCTCCCTCAGCCCGTCTCCCCAACCCCCGGCAAACCCCTGAAGGCTTTGAAATCCGAAGACTGGCTCGCGGCCTGGAGGTTTGCGGACGCTGAACTGTGTCCCTCCCCCACCCCCTCCCCCCTGCGGCGGCGGCGTCCCCCCACCCACCCCCTGGCACAGCGCGGCTGTCTGGGAGGGAGCCAGCCCACCCTACAGCCTCAACGGTCGCTGTCCTGTCTCCCGTCACGCAGGCTGCGACGGGAGACGCACGCACGCACAGGCGGGCGTGTGTGTGCGCACGCGGACAGAAGATTTAACGCGGTTTGTTTTTTTAAGAGAACGTTTCCGAGCGCAGTCGGTGCCGGGACTGGCCCAGAGAGAGAAATTCGAGGTGTTGTCGCCCTTGAACTCGGTGGGTGAATGGCGAGTCCGGGAGGGAGTGTCTGTGCTGTGAGTAAGTCACTGAAGCACGTCCCTGAAGGGACGGAGACCGTGTTGGGTTGGGTTGGGTCTTCCCTGCTGTCTGTGCGCTTGTCGTGTCTGTGGGGCTGTGCAGAAGGCTCCTCTTACTGGGCCCACATAGTCGAGTGGCATTCTCCACCTTCCCTTCGTGTGGGTTTTATTTTGGAGGGGTGGTGGGGGTGGGGGGGTGGTTTCGTCGCCGATGGGCACGCGTCTCTTTATTTTTCGGGTGAACCCAAAGCCAGAGAGGTGCCCCCCCCGCCCACCCCCGTGGAGAGAGTGGGCAAGTTAAAACAAGGCAGCAGAGATCCCCTGTTGCTTTGACTTGTGCTTGTTGGGAGGGAGGGGGGGAAGCACCTATACACCCCACTCAAGACATTAAAGCCCGCATGAGGGGCCTCTCAGAGACTCAAGAGTGACAGTGCCAAAGTGTGGGCCAGTGCAACTTGCAAAGCTCCTGCACGTGCTGCCCTCGACCCTTCCCTCCCCACCCCTTGAGTTGTGTCGCCACCAGAGCTTTTATCTGTGTGCCCAGGAAATGGGAGAAAGTCTGGGATGTGCAGAGGCAGCAGCAGTGAAATTGTCTCCCAGTCCCTTGTGTCTGGTTGAATGGCGAATATCTTGATTTGTGTTCCTGATGCGGTGTCTCGGGGTGGAGAGGGGGTTATACTCTTGCCTGTCACCTCGTTATGGAAGTCCGAGCCCCCTCGTGCCACTGTCCCGCTTGGATGTTTGCCCAGATCTGCCCAGTGCTGTGCAGCGGGTGGATGGATCCTGGTGGGCTATGGCACCCTCTGCCTGTTCAGACCAACTCCCTCCATCGAGTTAGTCACTTTTATCCCACCGTCAGTTGGTCCTGATGTATCTGGTCAGGCTCCCTGCTCCAGGAAAGGCATCTGAGCGTCATGTTGGGAATCCTTGAGTCTTGAGGAATTACTGTCCCGAGTTTCTCTCCCTTGAAGGTAGTTGAGATGTTCAGTTAAGTATTGGAAGGTACCCATTAGCTTTGTGTGCCTGCTTTCAGTGTCTTACTGTTGGAAATTTATCCCTTGTTGCACCGGTGACAGATTCAGGGAGTGCGACAGCACCCACGTTTCTGTCTGGAGAATGAACTAGATGACGTGAGGGGTGAGTTACCAGAGTCACAGAGGTTCACAGAATAGAAACAGGCTCTTCAGCCGAACTTATCTGTGCCGCCCAGTTTTTAACCGCTAAGCTAATCTCAATTGCCCGCCTTTGGGCCATATCCCTTGTGAGAATATCTGAATCACTCAAACTGCCAAAACTACCTTTTTGATTTTACCCCTCCCAGGTCCCACCTGTGCTTCTTGACTTGTGTGGGAGGGGATTCGCAGACACCACTGGGCACCTGATCGGGTTTAACATACATGTGTACACGTGCCGTGTGTGTGCCCGCGCGTGTGTCACGTCCGAGGGCTTCCACACATCAGTTCCCCGGCTTCAGGCGCGTGCGTGCTTGCCCCGCGGCATCGCTGCTTTCGTTTGACTGCCGACTAACACTCAACCCTCTCCTCCCCTCCTCCTCCTCCCCCCCCCCCCCCCCCCAAACTCCCCACCCACCGCGCTCTCGCCCAAAACCGAGTGCTTTCTGTCCACCCTGCTCGCCTGTCCGTGCTGCGGACGGTGCAGGGGTCCTCGAAAGATTATCCCGGGGGTTTGGGGGTTGGGGGGGGCGGTGGTGCTGATTTAAGCCGTGGGCCCCTTGGCGTCAGTCAGGGGCCGGGTCTGGCCCGTGTGTCTCGTCGGGGGTGGCTGACAGTTCCCGGTTGCGAGCAGCCTTTATCTGGGGCCTGGCCGTGCACAGCAGCGGGTCTGCAGGCTGAGGTAATGAGTGGTGGGCGCAGTCCCCCTTTTGTGTTCCAAAAACACAGGCTTGTGTACCACGGGACCCCCAGGGCTGCCCACGATCGTCACCCTGGGTCAGGGTTCAGACAGTAACGGGCGTCAGACAAACCAAGCTCTGGATTAAAGGTGACCCTTCGGTCCCAGCTCCCTTCCTTGTCCGTTTTAAATCCCATGCGTGACTTGTACATTCTTCACCTGATTTTGTTCTTACTAAGCTGTGAAAAACCCTGGGTGACGTGTAAGCACTACAAGGCGTACGTGGCAGGAATACTTTTCTGAAGGTGTAACGCGTGTGTAAAAACAAAAGAACAATGTTCCATCTTTTTGTACTAGATCACTGCAGACAGCAACTTGTTTGCTTTAACCTGTATTTCCAATTGTTAAGCCATTTGAATAAAATACTTTTTTCTCAGCTCTGCATGTCGGACCATTCTTTGCGTCTCCCCGCTTAGCGCCATCGGGTCTTTGCTTCTGCTGCTCGATTGGGCTCCCTACTGGTTTCTAACTCGCTTACACATCCTCTTGTGGCACAACGCTCTTTTTAAAAGGCACGTCAGTGTTGCAATGGCTGTTTTTAGAGCGCAAGAACAGAACAGCACAGCACAGGAACAGGCCCTTCGGCCCATCAAGCCTGCGCCGAGCACATTGTCCTATCTGGACCAACCTCCTGTATCCCTCTATTCTCCGTCTGTTCATGTGTCTATCCAGACAAGTCTTAAAAGTTGCTGGATAAAAGCAAACTGTTGCAGAATCTGAAACCACAAGACAAAATGCTGGAAAATCTCAGCAGGTCTGGCAGTAAGGAGAGAAAAGAGTTGACGTTTCGAGTCCAGATGCCCCTTTGTCAGAGCTCAAATGTGGCTAATGCATCTGCGACAACCACCTCACTTGGCAGTGCATTCCATGCTGCCACCACCCACTGTGTAAAAAAAACTTCCCCTGCACATCTCCACTGAACCTCCCCACCACCTTATCTTGAATTTGTGCCCCCTTGTAATTGTCATTTCTGGAAAAAAGCTTGCCACTGTTCACCCTATCTACACCCCTCGTAATTTTATAAACTTCTGTCAGGTCGCACACACACACCCCATCCCCGGCCCCACCACCACCACCACCACCCCCAGCCTCCATCTTTCCAGGGAGAACAAACCCAGTTTATTCAATCTCTCCTCACAGCTAATACCCTCCAGACCAGGCAACATCCTGGTAAACCTTTTCTGAACTCTCTCTCCAAAGCCTCCATGTAGTGTGACCACCAGAATTTGCTGCAGTAATGCCAGGCTGTTGCGATACGTCTGGTGTGTCTTGACAGATGATTTCCCCGCCACTCCTCATTGCTCCATTGCTGCCTTCCTTCCTCCTTTGCCCAGTTCCTGACTCTCCACTAGTTGCTCAAGTAGTCTTCACAACCTTTTGCCCGCAGCTCTTTCCTCATCCCTCTGCCCCATCTTTGTGCTGTGCCGCACTGTACTCGGATAACTTTGCCTTGCCTCCTCTCTCTCCTGCTGTCCCTGTCAAACTCTTCACTTTTCCATACTTCCTCACAAACCCTGCTTCACTGGTTGTCCCAACTAGATGTGGTGCTTCCATCTTTGAAGACTCGCCGGGACTGACGGAATAAGATTGCAAGAATCATAGAATGACTGCAGTGCAGAAGAAGGCCCTTTGGCCCATCGCGTGTGCACGACAGCAATCTCTGCCAGGCACTGTTCCCAAAACCCCATGTGTCTTGCCAGTCCCTTGACACTAAGAGGCAATTTACCATAGCCAATCCACCTAACCTACACATCTTTGGACACAAAGGAGCAATTTAGTGCAGCCAATCCACCTAACTTGCACATCATTGGGCACTAAGGGGCAATTTAGCATAGTTAATTTTTTTGGAGTGTGAGAAGAAACTGGAGCACCTGGAGGAAACCCACGCAGACGTGGGGAGAATGTACAAACTCCACACAGACAGTGACCCAAGCTGGGAATCAAACCTGGGTCCCTGGTGGCTGTGAGGCAGTAGTGCTAACCCACTGTGGTCCCACTGTAGTTATCATTCTTCTACCCACTGTTCTGTCAGTGTCTGTCGAAACGAAAAAAAATTGAAAATAGTCACTTGCTGTCCTTGAGAATTGTGGAGAAGAGTTGGCAAGAAGCGAAGCCAGGGGCTCACGGAAGCTTTGACTGCTGTTTTGATTTGACACCAGAATATTTGTGGTGTAAACAATATAATCTTCCACCCACACTCGTGTGTTATGGTATAATAATGTGTGTATTTGAGTGTGTGTGTGTGTGAGTGAGTGTGTGAGTGAGTGTGTGCATGCGTGTATGTGTGTGAGTGGGTGTGTGAGTGAGTGTGTGCATGCATGTGTGTGTGAGTGAGTGTGTGCGTGCGTGTATGTGGGTGTGTGAGTGTGTGCGTGCGTGTATGTGTGTGTGTGAGTGGGTGTGTGCGTGAGAATGATGAACTCGTGTTTATCTGAATCAGTCTCTCCCTCGCAGTTGTGTCACTCAGCAGGTGAATTAACCATCCAAACTATGTGGCTTTGAGTTAATGCCTCACAAGTAGTGTACATAGGACAAATAATTGATTGAAAGATAAACGATCTTTATCGGGACGGAACTAATTCTTGAAGGTTTTAGCACTTTCACTTTCTGTTAAATACTGTGCGATGATTTTGGCACAGTGGTGAGCACTGCTGCCTCACAGCGCCAGGGACCTGGGTTTGATTGTGGCCTCGGGTTGCTGTCTGTGTGGAGTCTGCACATTCTCCCCGTGTCTGCGTGGGTTTATTCCGGGTGCTCTGGTTTCCTCCCACACTCCAAAGATGTGCAGGTTAGGTGGATTGGCCATGCTAAATTGCCCCATAGTGTCCAAAGACATGCAGGTTAGGTGGGATTGGCCATGCTAAATTGCCCCTTTGTGTCTAAGGATGTGCAGGTTAGGTGGATTGGCCATGCTAAATTGTCCCTTCGTGTCAAGGGATTAGCTGGATAGATATGTGAGGTAATGGGGATCGATGGGTTGAATGGCCTCCTTCCACACTGTCGGGATTCTATGATACTCATCTGTTGTTTAGTCCCTGTGCTGAACCAGGATCTTTACACCTGTTTGCTCGAACCCGATAGCGTGCTAATTCCCACAGGGGCTGAAGACAGGTGTAGAAGGGTGGGGGAAATAAATGTCCTTATCTTAGCTCGTCTTGGTCTCACGCTGGCAAACAGAGCGTGAATGTCCTCAGTAAACACCCCACGAAAGGAGCTGCAGGCATTGGTTTATCGGGCGGGTGAAGTGTTATCCTTAATTTGGAGGAGTCTAATTTGAGGTTAATTGACTCAAAGTCGGGGCTCCAGGCATAGTGACACTCGAGAGGCTTGTTGAGAGTGAGGGCAAAGTATTTTTCCCCAATCTCTTCCTCGTTGCACAACTCCCATTCCCGTAACAGGAGAAGGAAATAATACAAGAATCTGAGGTCGCATACCAAGTAACCCAAGAACAGCTTCTTCCCTGCTGCTGTCAGAGCTTTGAATAGCCCTACTTCACATGAAGTTGACATTTCTCTACATGGGGACAACGTAGCAAGGGTGGACAACTTCAAGTTTTTAGGTGTCCAGATGACCAACAACGATAGTTAAGCAAGCCCATCAAAGTTCTCAGAAGGCTAAGGAAATTTGGCTTGTCAACTACGACTCTCGCCAGCTTTTACAATGCACCATAGAAAGCATTCTTTCCGGATGTGTCACAGCTTGGTATGGCTCCTGCTCTGACCGAGACCACAATAAATGACAAAAGGTCGTGAATGTAGCCCAGTCTGTCACGCAAACCAAACTCTCATCCATTGACTCCGTCTACACTTTCCACTGCCTTGGAAAAGCAGCCAGCATAATCAAGGACCCCACACACCTCTGACATTCTCTCTTCCACCTTCTTCCATCAGGAAAAGATACAAAAGTCTGAGATCACGTACTAACCGCTTCAAGAACAGCTTCTTCCCTGTAGCTGTCAGACTTTTGAATGGACCTACCTTACATCAAGTTGATCTTTCTCTGCACCCTAGCTATAATTGTAACATTATATTCTGCACTCTCTCCTTCTCTACGAACAGAATGCTTTGTGTATATAGTGCGCAAGAAATAATACTTTTCACTGTATGCTAATACATGTGACAATAACCAATCAAACAATACTTTTCACTGTATCCCAATACATGTGACAATAATAAATCAAACAATACTTTTCACTGTATCCCAATACACGTGACAATAATAAACAATACTTTTCACTGTATCCCAATACACGTGACAATAATAAATCAAACAATACTTTTCACTGTATCCCAGTACAGAGACTCCTAGAATTCCTACATTGCAGAAGGAAGCCACTTGGCCCATTGAGTCTGCACCAATAACAATCTCACCCAGGTCTTGTCCTATCGTCTTAACCCCACATATTTACTCTCATAATTCCCCTGGCATTAAAGGGGCAATTTAACATGGCAAATCCACCTAACCAACACACCTTTCAAACTGTGGGAGGAAACCGGAGCACCTGGAGGAAACCCACACAGACACAGGGAGAATGTGCAGACTCTGCACAGACAATAACCCAAGCTAGGAATTGAACCCGGGCCCCTGGCGCTGTGAGGCAGCAGTGTTAACCACTGTGCCACCTCTGTGGCAACAATAAAGCAAGTCAAATCAACGCACATAATCTTTTAATCACTTCATGGTTACACAGTAAAACTCTGCCACTTAACACGTATCACCTCAGGATTTATTTATTTTGCAATGACCTGTGGAATAAACTCCCAGATTTCCATATAGACAGAGATAAGAACATAAGACCATAAGAAATAGGATCAGGAGTAGGCCATCTAGCCCTTCGAGCCTGCCCCACCATTCAATAAGAACATGGCTGATCTGAAGTGGCTCAGTTCCACATTCCCGCTTTCTCCCCATAACCCTTAATTCCCTTGTCTATTAGAAACCTTTCTACCCATGTCTTAAATATATTTAGCGAGGTAGCCTCCACCACTTCAACAGGCAGAGAATTCCAGAGATTCACCACCCTTTGAGTGAAGAAGTTCCTCCTCAACTCCGTTCTAAACTGCCCCCCTCCCCCTTATCTTGAGGCTGTGCCCTCTAGTCCTGCTGTCCTTCCTGAGCGGGAAGAATCTCTCTACCTCTACCCTATCCATCCCCTTCATTATCTTATACGTCTCTATAAGATCCCCCCTCATCCTTCTAAACTCCAATGAGTATAAGCCCAGTCTATTCAGCCTCTCTTCATAGTCCAACCCGCTCAACTCTGGTATCAGTCTAGTGAACCTCCTCTGCATTCCCTCCAAGGCCAAAATATCCTTGCGCAAGTGCGGCGACCAAAACTGCACACGGTACTCCAGCTGCGGCCTCACCAGTACCCTGTACAGTTGCAGCAAGACCTCCCTCCTTTTATATTCTAATTGGGATGGATTCCGATTTGGTTAACAAATCCATCGCTGCTCGCTATTGGGCACCCGCTCAATTTTGGCATCGTGTGGAAGCTTTGAGTTTCTTTCAGCTTGCCTCAGGAGTGTCCTTGTTAATGAACTCTAGAAAGCTAGCCTACACCTTATTAAAGCTTATTAGTGTCACTATAATGACACCTAACCTGCACGTCTTTGGACTGTGGGAGGAAACTGGAGCACCCGGAGGAAACCCACACAGGGAACGTGCAAACTCCACACAGACAGTGACCCGAGGCTGGAATTGAACCCGGGTCCCTGGCTCTGCAGTGACTCCAGATCCACAGCAATGTGGTTGAGTCGAAATTGCCCTTGGGCAACCGGGGATGGGCCATAAACACTAGCGCAGCCAGTTCCTACAAATGAATAAATAAAATCCCCTTGTATCCGAATCCACGAGATCCAAAAATTGGGATCAGCATTAAATTTCAGATTTCATGACTTAAATTTAAATTCCACCGGCTGCTGTGGTGGGATTCGGATCGGGATCCCACCCCTTGCCTCTGTGTCACCAGTCCAGTGACAACACCACAGCGCCACCAACTCTCCTGGTTAAAAGTCTCTCGTGTGGCACTTTATGACGTGTGTTCTGGAAGTCCATGCAAGTAACATTATCAGGCATTCTCCCCCCACCGACTGACTTTGTGACTTCCCAAAAAACATTCCTCAGGTTCCTCCGGCATCATTCAGCCTCCCTCTCTCAGATCAGCTGAATATTTCCAATGCTTTAACCACGTCATCCTTTAATCACCAACTTGCGTCATCTTCCTCCAGTAGATATTTCCACGTTGGCCATACGTGCCATCGCTACCCATTTCCTAAGAAATTGCCCCTAAGTGTCCAGGTTAGCGGACGTTAGCGGGATTAGTGGGTAGAATACGTAGGGATAGGAGGGTAGGGCCTGGGTGGGATGGTGTTCAGTGCAGACTCGATGGGCCGAAGGGCCTCTTTCTGCACTGTAGGGTTCTATGATTCTATGGTTCTGTGGGTGCACTGTGGGTAAGATGATGAGTCTGTTCTCCTTCTGAGATATGGAGCAAGAACAGGAACAAACAAACATGGAAAATTGGCGCAGGAGACGTAAAATGTGCACAAGAATCATAGAATCTCTACAGTGCAGGGAGAGGCCCTTCGGCCCATCGAGTCTGCACTGACCACAATCCCACTCAGGCCCTACCCCCATATCCCGACATATTATACCCACTAATCCCTCTAACGTACACATCCCTGGACACTAAGGGACAATTTAGCATGGCCAATCCACCTAACCTGCACATCTTTGGACACTAAGGGACAATTTAGCATGGCCAATCCACCTAACCTACACATCTTTGGACACTAAGGGACAATTTAGCATGGCCAATCCACCTAACCTGCACATCTTTGGACACTAAGGAGCAATTTAGCATGGCCAATCCACCTAACCTGCACATCTTTGGACACTAAGGGACAATTTAGCATGGCCAATCCACCTAACCTGCACATCTTTGGACACTAAGGAGCAATTTAGCATGGCCAATCCACCTAACCTGCACATCTTTGGACACGAAGGGACAATTTAGCATGGCCAATCCACCTAACCTGCACATCTTTGGACACTAAGGGACAATTTAGCATGGCCAATCCACCTAATCCCCACATCTTTGGACACGAAGGAGCAATTTAGCATGGCCAATCCACCTAACCTGCACATCTTTGGACACTAAGGGACAATTTAGCATGGCCAATCCACCTAACCTGCACATCTTTGGACACTAAGGGACGATTTAGCATGGCCAATCCACCTAACCTGCACATCTTTGGACACTAAGGGGCAATTTAGCATGGCCAATCCACCTAATCCCCACATCTTTGGACACGAAGGAGCAATTTAGCATGGCCAATCCACCTAACCTGCACATCTTTGGACACTAAGGGACAATTTAGCATGGCCAATCCACCTAACCTGCACACCTTTGGACACTAAGGGACAATTTAGCATGGCCAATCCACCTAACCTGCACATCTTTGGACACTAAGGGGCAATTTAGCATGGCCAATCCACCCTAACCTGCACATCTTTGGACACTGAGGGACAATTTAGCATGGCCAATCCACCTAACCTGCACATCTTTGGACACTAAGGGACAATTTAGCATGGCCAATCCACCTAATCCCCACATCTTTGGACACTAAGGAGCAATTTAGCATGGCCAATCCACCTAACCTGCACATCTTTGGACACTAAGGGACAATTTAGCATGGCCAATCCACCTAACCTACACATCTTTGGACACTAAGGGACAATTTAGCATGGCCAATCCACTTAACCTCCACATCTTTGGACTGTGGGAGGAAACTGGAGCACCCGGAGGAAATCCACGCAGACATGGGGGGAGAGCGTGCAGACTCCACACAGACAGTGACCCAAAACCAGGAATGGAAGCTGGATCCTTGGCGCTGCGGGCCAGCGGTGCCAACCGCCGGCTGAGTCCTGTTACCTCTTGAGGAGTGGGGGTCAAAAGCCAGCTGGGATGCAGCGTGAAGTGATTTCGGGGGCTCCGTGTGCGTGTTTGTGAGAGAGTTACGTGACGTTCTTGCCTGTACAGGTCACATACCATCCAGGGAAGGTGTAATTAAGGAGTACAGGTTGCGCCAACGAGAGCTGTCACCACACCCTCGAGTGAGCAGTGATTCAGGATGTGTTTGATGATCAGATCTTCCTCCCTTTGCTTTGTGTCTCTTTTCTTTCCCATCTGAGATTGTTCCGCCCTTGAAACTGAGCTCGAACCTGTCCGACAGGTTTCGTGTCAAGCTCCGGTCTCCCCTCCACCCCCAGCAGGAAGACGGTGCCTTTTCCTCCAGCAAGAAACAAATACTTCTCTCACTTCAGACGGGACGCAATTTTGGAACGGCTCAGGGCAGGTAAGAGTCTCTTTGCTCCCTCTTTAGCCTGACACAGGGTTGGGGGGAGGTGCGTGGGGGGTGTGCTGTCAAAGTTAGCCCCTGAGGCTGGGGTGATCATAGAATCCCAACAGTGCAGAAGGAGGCCATTCGGCCCATCGAGTCTGCACTGACCACAATCCCACCCAGGCCCTACCCCCTTAACCCAATGCATTTACCCTAACCAGTCCCCCTGACACTAAGGGGCAATTTATCATGGCCAATCCCCCTAACCTGCACATCTTTGGACACTAAGGGGCAATTTAGCATGGCCAATCCCCCTAACCTGCACATCTTTGGACACTAAGGGGCAATTTACCATGGCTAATCCACCTAACCTGCACCTCCTTGGCCACTAAGGAGCATATTAGCCTAGCCAATTCACCTAACCTACACATCTTTGGACACTAAGGGGCAATTTAGCATGGCCAATCCACCTAACCTACACATCTTTGGACACTGAGGGACAATTTAGCATGGCCAATCCACCTAACCTGCACATCTTTGGACACTAAGGGGCAATTTAGCATGGCCAATCCCCCTAACCTGCACATCTTTGGACACTAAGGGGCAATTTAGCATGGCCAATCCCCCTAACCTGCACATCTTTGAACACTAAGGGGCAATTTAGCATGGCCAATCCCCCTAACCTGCACATCTTTGGACACTAAGGGACAATTTAGTATGGCCAATCCCCCTAACCCGCACATCTTTGGACACTAAGGGGCAATTTAGCATGGCCAATCCACCTAACCTGCACATCTTTGGACACTAAGGGGCAATTTAGCATGGCCAATCCACCTAACCTGCACATCTTTGGACACTAAGGGGCAATTTACCATGGCTAATCCACCTAACCTGCACCTCCTTGGCCACTAAGGAGCATATTAGCCTAGCCAATTCACCTAACCTACACATCTTTGGACACTAAGGGGCAATTTAGCATGGCCAATCCACCTAACCTACACATCTTTGGACACTAAGGGGCAATTTAGCATGGCCAATCCACCTAACCTGCACATCTTTGCAGTGTGGGTGGAAATCGGAACATCCGGAGGAAACCCACGCAGACATGGGGAGAATGTGCAGACTCCACACAGACAGTGACCCAAGCCGGGAATCGAACCTGGGTCCCTGGCGCTGTGAGGTAGCAGTGCTAACCGCTGTGCCACTGTGCCACCCCCTAATGATCCCATCTGTCGGGGGAACGTGACAGCCAGGAGCTAGTGAGGCCATTCTGCCCCCTTATACCATCCTCACTGTCGAGGTTCATTTCAAAGTTTATTTCATAGCGTCGCAAGTAGGCTCACGTTAATGCCGCAATGAAGTTATTGTGAAAATCCCCTAGTCGCCACACACTGAGGGAGAGTTTAGCACCTAACCAACACGTCTTTCAGACTGTGGGAGGAAGCCGGAGCACCCGGAAGAAACCCACGCAGACACAGGGAGAATGTGCAGCCTCCGCACAGTGACCCAAGCCAGGAATCGAATTGTCCCTTAGTGTCCAAAGATGTGAGGCAGCAGTGCTAACCACTGTGCCACTGTGCCTGTCATCGACTCACCACTCTCCTGCTACCCCCTCCTCCATTTCCTCAGGAATCTGTCTAACCTGGCCTGGGATGTGTCAGCAACTACCCCCCCACTGACCCCAGGGGGAGAGAGAGTTCCACACACTTAGCACCGTCTGAAGGAAGAAAATCCCTCCCCATCTCCAGGTGGAAATGATTTCAAAGCTGTGCCCCAGTTCCAGTAACCCAAGAATTCTGCGGCTCTCTCCTGAGCAGCTAATGGAGTATTTGCAAAGTTAGCTCGGGGGGGTGACGGTTCCTGCGAGGCCGTAGATATTTTTCCAACTTTCCTGCTTAGATCTGATTGCCACTGACTGACATTTTAATTTGATTTGATTTGATTTATTATTTTCACGTGTACTGGGATACAGTGAAAAGTATTGTTTCTTGCGTGCTATACAGACAAAGCATACCGTTCATAGAGAAGGATAGGAGAGGGTGCAGAATGTAGTGTTCCAGTCAAAGCTAAGGTGTAGAGAAAGATCAATTTAGTGCGAGGTAGGTCCTTTCGAAAATCTGACAGCAGCAGGGAAGAAGCTGTTCTTGAGTTGGTTGGTACGCGACCTCAGACTTTTATATCTTTTTCCCGATGGAAGAAGGCGGAAGAGAGAATGTCCGGGGTGTGTGGGGTCCTTAATTATACTGGCTGCTTTTCCTGAGGCAGCGGGAAGTGTAGACAGAGTCAATGGATGGGAGGCTGGTTTGCGTGATGGATTGGGCTACATTCATGACCCTTTGTAGTTCCTTGCGGTCTTGGGCAGAGCAGGAGCCCATACTAAGCTGTGATACAACCAGAAAGAATGCTTTCTATGGGGCATCTGTAAAAGTTGGTGTGAGTCGTAGCGGACATGCCAAATTTCCTGAGTCTTCTGAGAAAGTAGAGGCGTTGATGGGGCTTTATTAACGATAGTGTCAGCATGGGGGGGAACCAGGAGATGTACCCCCAACCTGTTCCGGACTTAACACCTTCCCAACCTGGCATTATTCCCACAATTGGGAAGCTCAGGCGATGCCACTCTTGGCATGTTCCGGAGTGAAGGTGAGAAATCTCGGGAAGGTGGGAGCAGAGGGGGTGGAGGGGATTTTCCGACCGTGCTCTCCCCAGGACTGGAGAATCCCATCCGAGATTTTCACCTGCTCTGCCCGTTAGGATTCCTGTGGGAAAATTCCGCCTCTCCTCTCCACTGATTCCCATTCCTTGGAATTCCTGCCTCAGATCCTGCGTTCCCTCCTCCTGACATTTGGGAAGCATTTAGATGATTGCTTGAAAGAATAAAATGTACAAGGCTTTGGATCAGATGTTGGAAAATGGATAGGTGCTTGGTTTCCACCACAGGCTCGATGGGCCAAAGGGCCTCTTTTTGTGTTGTAATGACCATCTCCAACAAGGGACTTAACCATCGCCCCTTGACATTCAACGGCATTGTCATTGCTGAATCCACGCTCCCCACCCCACCCCTGACTATCAACATCCTGGGGGTTACCATTGACCAGAAACTGAGCTGGACCCAGCCATATAAACACAGTGGTTACCAGAGCAGGTCAGAGGCTGGGAATCCTGCGGAGAGTAACTCACCTCCTGACTCCCCCCAAAGCCTGTCCACCATCTACAAGGTACAAGTCAGGAGTGTGATGGAATACTCCCCACTTGCCTGGATGGGTGCAGCTCCAACAACACTCAAGAAGCTCGACACCATCCAGGACAAAGCAGCCCCGCTTGATTGGCCCCCCATCCACAAACATTCACTCCCTCCACCACCGACACTCAGTAGCAGCAGTGTGTACCATCGACAAGATGCACTGCAGCAACTCATCCTTAGACAGCACCTTCCAAACCCACAACCTCTACCATCTAGAAGGACAAGGGCAGCAGATACATGGGGAACACCACCACCTGCAAGTTCCCCTCTGAGCCACTCACCATCCTGACTTGGAAATATATCAGCCGTTCCTTCACTGTCGCTGGGTCAAAATCCTGGAACTCCCTCCCTAACAGCACTGTGGGTGTACCTACACCACACGGACTGACTGATGTCCAATAACAATCCTGGAACTCCCTCCCTAACAGCACTGTGGGTGTACCTACACCAAACAGACTGACTGATGTCCAATAACAATCCTGGAACTCCCTCCCTAACAGCACTGTGGGTGTACCTACACCACACGGACTGACTGATGTCCAATAACAATCCTGGAACTCCCTCCCTAACAGCACTGTGGGTGTACCTACACCACACGATAACAACCACCTGAGGTGCGTATCGCAGGACGCTAAGGGGCAATTTAGCACGGCCAATCCACCCAATCCACACGCCTTTGGACTGTGGGAGGAAAGCGGAGCACCCGGAGGAAACCCACGCAGACACGGGGAGAATGTGTCGTCACCACACAGACAGTGACCCGAGCCGGGAATCGAACCCGGGTCCCTGGCGCTGTGGGGCAGCCGTTCTCGGATGAGGGATGACGTTTGGCTTTAGCGGGGAGGTTCAGCTCAGGGTTTTCTCTTTCTTCTTCGCAGGAGCCAGCAGCTGCGGAGAGCTGAGCCGGAATCCCGGGAAGATGCGGCGGGAAGTGCTGCCCCTGTGCCTCGCTGTGGCCCTGGCCTCCCTCCTCCCTGGGCAGGCCGCCTCTCCGAATTGTACGGCCGAACGCCTGGAGCTCCAGCCTGTGTTTGAAAGCGGTTTCAGCCAGCTGAGCGGGGACGCGGGGTCGCTGGAGCCTCTGTACGACATGGTGAATCGGTACCTGGACGCCGTTCAACCCAATCCCTTCCCAGCAGGTTTCCAAATCTTCACATCTCCTCCCTCGTCGTTTCCTTTGGTCTATTATTGTCACGTGCACTGGGATGCGGTGGAAAAAAGTGATCGTTCCTTGCGGGCGGCACAGACAAAGCATGCCGTTCATAGAGTAGGCAGGGGAGAAGGAATGGGGAGGGTGCAGAATGTAGTTAGTCTTATAGCCAGGGTGTAGAGAAAGGTCAGCTTAATGTGAGGTAACTCCATTCGTAAGTCTGACGGCAGCAGGGAAGAAGCTGTTCTTGAGTTGCTTGGTACGTGATCTCAGAGTTTTGTATCTTTTTCCCGATGGAAGAAGGTGGAAGAGAGAATGTCCGGTGTGTGTTTGGGGTCCTTGATTATGCCGGCTGCTTTTCCCGAGGCAGCGGGAAGTGTAGACAGAGTCGATGGATGGGAGGCTGGTTTGCCTGATGGACTGGGCTACATTCACAACCCTTTCTTGCAGTCTTGGGCAGAGCAGGAGCCCATACCAATGTGGCATTTACTTCTTTCCCTGGGGAATAAGAGGCTGAGGGGTGATCTTACAGAGGTCTGTAAAATAATGAGGGGCACAGATCAGCAAGATAGTCAAGATCTTTTCCCAAAGGTAGGGGAGGCTAAAACTAGAGGCCACAGGTTTAAGGTGAGAGGGGAGAGATACAAAAGGATCCAGAGGGGCAATTTTTTCACACAGAGGGTGGTGAGTGTCTGGAACGAGCTTCCAGAGGCAGCAGTAGAGGCGGGTACAATTTTATCTTTTAAAAAGCATTTCGACAGTTACATGGGTAAGATGGGTAGATGGATATGGGCCAAGTGGGGCAACTGGGACTAGGTTAGGGTTAAAAAAAAGGGTTGCAAGGACAAGTTGGGCCGAAGGGCCTGTTTCTATGCTGTAAACCTCTGTGACACTGTGATACAACCAGAAAGAATGCTTTCTATGGAGCATCTGCAAAAGTTGGTGAGAGTCGCAGCGAACAAGTCAAATTTCCTTCGTCTTCTGAGAAAGTAGACGCATTGGTGGGGCTTTATTAACTATAGTGTCAGCATGGGGGGACCAGGACAGGTTGTTGGTGATCTGGACACGTAAAAACTTGAAGCTCTCAGCCCTTTCTACTTCATCCCCATTGATGTCAACTGGGGCAGGACAGGTCCAGCACAGGGTTAGATACAGAGTAAAGCTCCCTCTACACTGTCCCCATCAAACACTCCCAGGACAGGTACAGCACGGGGTTAGATACAGAGTAAAGCTCCCTCTACACTGTCCCCATCAAACACTCCCAGGACAGGTACAGCACGGGGTTAGATACAGAGTAAAGCTCCCTCTACACTGTCCCCATCAAACACTCCCAGGACAGATACAGCATGGGGTTAGATACAGAGTAAAGCTCCCTCTACACTGTCCCCCATCAAACACTCCCAGGACAGGTACAGCACGGGGTTAGATACAGAGTAAAGCTCCCTCTACACTGTCCCCCATCAAACACTCCCAGGACAGGTACAGCACGGGGTTAGATACAGAGTAAAGCTCCCTCTACACTGTCCCCCATCAAACACTCCCAGGACAGGTACAGCACGGGGTTAGATACAGAGTAAAGCTCCCTCTACACTGTCCCCCATCAAACACTCCCAGGACAGGTACAGCACAGGGTTAGATACAGAGTAAAGCTCCCTCTACACTGTCCCCATCAAACACTCCCTGGACAGGTACAGCACGGGGGTTAGATACAGAGTAAAGCTCCGTCTACACTGTCCCCCATCAAACACTCCCAGGACAGGTACAGCACGGGGTTAGATACAGAGTGAAGCTCCCTCTATACTGTCCCCCATCAAACACTCCCAGGACAGGTACAGCACGGGGTTAGATACAGAGTGAAGCTCCCTCTACACTGTCCCCCATCAAACACTCCCAGGACAGGTACAGCACGGGGTTAGATACAGAGTAAAGCTCCCTCTACACTGTCCCCCATCAAACACTCCCAGGACAGGTACAGCACGGGGTTAGATACAGAGTAAAGCTCCCTCTACACTGTCCCCCATCAAACACTCCCAGGACAGGTACAGCACAGGGTTAGATACAGAGTAAAGCTCCCTCTACACTGTCCCCATCAAACACTCCCTGGACAGGTACAGCACGGGGGTTAGATACAGAGTAAAGCTCCGTCTACACTGTCCCCCATCAAACACTCCCAGGACAGGTACAGCACGGGGTTAGATACAGAGTGAAGCTCCCTCTATACTGTCCCCCATCAAACACTCCCAGGACAGGTACAGCACGGGGTTAGATACAGAGTGAAGCTCCCTCTACACTGTCCCCCATCAAACACTCCCAGGACAGGTACAGCACGGGGTTAGATACAGAGTAAAGCTCCCCCTACACTGTCCCCATCAAACACTCCCAGGACAGGTACAGCATGGGGTTAGATACAGAGTAAAGCTCCCTCTACACTGTCCCCATCAAACACTCCCAGGACAGGTACAGCATGGGATTAGATACAGAGTAAAGCTCCCTCTACACTGTCCCCCATCAAACACTCCCAGGACAGATACAGCACGGGGGTTAGATACAGAGTAAAGCTCCCTCTACACTGTCCCCATCAAACACTCCCAGGACAGGTACAGCACGGGGTTAGATACAGAGTAAAGCTCCCTCTACACTGTCCCCATCAAACACTCCCAGGACAGATACAGCACGGGGGTTAGATACAGAGTAAAGCTCCCTCTACACTGTCCCCATCAAACACTCCCAGGACAGGTACAGCACAGCATTAGATACAGAGTAAAGCTCCCTCTACACTGTCCCCATCAAACACTCCCAGGACAGGTACAGCACGGGGTTAGATACAGAGTAAAGCTCCCTCTACACTGTCCCCATCAAACACTCCCAGGACAGGTACAGCACGGGGGTTAGATACAGAGTAAAGCTCCCTCTACACTGTCCCCATCAAACACTCCCAGGACAGGTACAGCACGGGGTTAGATACAGAGTGAAGCTCCCTCTACACTGTCCCCCATCAAACACTCCCAGGACAGGTACAGCACGGGGTTAGATACAGAGTAAAGCTCACTCTACACTGCCCCCCCATCAAATACTCCCAGGACAGGTACAGCACGGGGTTAGATACAGAGTAAAGCTCCCTCTACACTGTCCCCCATCAAACACTCCCAGGACAGGTACAGCACGGGGTTAGATACAGAGTAAAGCTCCCTCCACACTGTCCCCATCAAACACTCCCAGGACAGGTACATCACGGGGTTAGATACAGAGTAACGCTCCCTCTACACTGTCCCCCATCAAACACTCCCAGGACAGGTACAGCACGGGGTTAGATACAGAGTAAAGCTCCCTCTACACTGTCCCCCATCAAACACTCCCAGGACAGGTACAGCACGGGGGTTAGATACAGAGTAAAGCTCCCTCTACACTGTCCCCCATCAAACACTCCCAGGACAGGTACAGCACAGGGTTAGATACAGAGTAAAGCTCCCTCTACACTGTCCCCATCAAACACTCCCTGGACAGGTACAGCACGGGGGTTAGATACAGAGTAAAGCTCCGTCTACACTGTCCCCCATCAAACACTCCCAGGACAGGTACAGCACGGGGTTAGATACAGAGTGAAGCTCCCTCTATACTGTCCCCCATCAAACACTCCCAGGACAGGTACAGCACGGGGTTAGATACAGAGTAAAGCTCCCTCCACACTGTCCCCATCAAACACTCCCAGGACAGGTACAGCACGGGGTTAGATACAGAGTAAAGCTCCCTCTACACTGTCCCCCATCAAACACTCCCAGGACAGGTACAGCACGGGGTTAGATACAGAGTAAAGCTCCCTCTACACTGTCCCCCATCAAACACTCCCAGGACAGGTACAGCACGGGGTTAGATACAGTGTAAAGCTCCCTCTACACTGTCCCCCATCAAACACTCCCAGGACAGGTACAGCACAGGGTTAGATACAGAGTAAAGCTCCCTCTACACTGTCCCCATCAAACACTCCCTGGACAGGTACAGCACGGGGGTTAGATACAGAGTAAAGCTCCGTCTACACTGTCCCCCATCAAACACTCCCAGGACAGGTACAGCACGGGATTAGATACAGAGTGAAGCTCCCTCTACACTGTCCCCCATCAAACACTCCCAGGACAGATACAGCACGGGGTTAGATACAGAGTGAAGCTCCCTCTACACTGTCCCCATCAAACACTCCCAGGACAGGTACAGCACGGGGTTAGATACAGAGTAAAGCTCCCTCTACACTGTCCCCCATCAAACACTCCCAGGACAGGTACAGCACGGGGTTAGATACAGAGTAAAGCTCCCTCTACACTGTCCCCCATCAAACACTCCCAGGACAGGTACAGCACGGGGTTAGATACAGAGTAAAGCTCACTCTACACTGCCCCCCCATCAAATACTCCCAGGACAGGTACAGCACGGGGTTAGATACAGAGTAAAGCTCACTCTACACTGCCCCCCCATCAAATACTCCCAGGACAGGTACAGCACGGGGTTAGATACAGAGTAAAGCTCCCTCTACACTGCCCCCCCATCAAAGACTCCCAGGACAGGGACAGCACGGGGTTAGATACAGAGTAAAGCTCCCTCTACACTGTCCCCCATCAAAGACTCCCAGGACAGGGACAGCACGGGGTTAGACACAGAGTAAAGCTCCCTCTACACTGTCCCCCCATCAAAGACTGCAGGAAAGGATGTCCCGAAGCATGGTACATTGTGGAGACCATGCAGACACTATGACAATGGATGAATGAACATCGCTCGACAATCACCAGTCAAAAGTGTTCCTTTCCTGTTGGGGAACACTTCAGTGGTCACAGGCATTCAGCCTCTGATCTTCAGGTAAATGTTCCCTTCGGCAGCCTTCACAACACACAACAGCGCAGAGTCACTGAGCAAAGACTGATAGCCAGGTTCCACACACGTGAGGACGGCCTCAACAGGGATCTTGAGTTCATGTCACACTATCTGTTGCACGCATGACTTGCCTGGGCTTGCAAAATCTCACTAACTGTCCCTTCTGGACACAGTACCCATCTCTTTAACCTGTGCTTAACGCTCTCTCCACTCACATTGTCTGCACCTTTAAGGCTTGATTAGCTGTAAAGACTCACAGTATCCTGTATACTGAGTGTGTGTCTTTATATGCCCTGTTTGTGATCAGAACTCTCCACTCACCTAACGAAGGGACAGAGCCCTGAAAGCTAGTGGATTTTACTACCAAATAAACCTGTTGGACTTTAACCTGGTGTAGAGACTTCTCACTGTGTGTGCCCATCAAGGACTCCCAGGACAGCGAACTTTGGATTCAGATTTGATTTGTGAATGAGTCTCTGCATCTTCGACACAAATAATATTCTAACTGCAGTCGATCAACATGTACCTGGACAGAATTATTTTTACTTTCCCCATTCTTTTTTTCCCAGATATAATTGAGCAAGCTTTGAAGGAACAATCGGTTGAGCCACTGAAGGTCAGTGTTGCGTGTGCTCACACAGCACCAAGTTTTCCTCTCACTCTCTGTCCACCAGTAGAAAGGCGTTGTGATTTATTTCCTTCTTAATTAGTGGCAGTAATTTTCCCAACCCCTCGGTTTCTGCCTCGTTGAATTCCCTGTGAACTACCCCGGGCGGGACCCGGTGAACTCGAAGGGTTAGTTTATTGCACATAATTAAATACTCCCAACAACATCCCTCATCAGCATGCTGGGAGACCTAGAATGTGTGGGGTGGGGGGTGGTGGTGGTGGTGGTGGTGGTGGGGTGGAGGGGGGGGGAGCGGGTGGAGGGGGGGTGCAAGGGGGCTCCCATTGAAATCGAAGGGCATGGTGGCACAAGTGGTTGCATCACGGCGCCAGGGACTCGGGTTCGATTCCCGGCTCGGGTTACTGTCTGTGCGCAGTTTGCACATTCTCCCCGTGTCTGCCTGGGTTTCCTCCGGGTGCTCCAGTTTCTTCCCACAGTCTGAAAGACGTGCTGGTTAGGTGCTAAATTCACCCTCAGTGTAACCCGAACAGGCACCGGAGTGTGGAGACTAGGGGATTTTCACAGTAACTTCAGTGCAGTGTTAATGTAAACCTACTTGTGACATGAATAAATAAATTTAAAATCTAGATTTAAAATTTTGGGGTATGAGGAGGTATTCTTTCGTGTTTCTAATTCATTTGTGGGAGAAGGGTATCGCTGGCATTTATTGCCCATCCCTACTTGCCCTTGTTCAGAGGGCAGTTGAGAGTCAACCACATTGCTGTGGCTCTGGAGTCACGTGTAGGCCAGACCGGGTAAGGACGGCAGATTTCCTTCCCTAAAGGGACACTAATGAACCAGACGGGTTTTCTGGCAATCCACAACGGTTTCATGGTCATCAGTAGATTTTTAACTCCAGATATATTTTTAAACTGAGTTCAAATTCCACCATCTGCTGTGGTGGGATTCGAACCCAGAACCCCAGAACATTAACTGACTAATAGCCTAGCAATCATATCGCCAGGCTATGGCTTCCCCTGATTGAAGGTGTGCTTCGGCTATTCAAAGCCCTGGTTTAGGCCCAGCTCGAGCCCTGGTTTAGGCCCAATCGGTAGTCGTTCCTCCTCCCAGTGATGTACCTTTGAAGTGTTTGAGCGGAGGAAGTTGAATTTAATTGAGTTCAAATTCTGTTGTGATGGGATTTGAACCCGTATCTCTCCCACACCCGCCCCTCCTTGGTGCAATGACCTGGGCCTCTGTGTCACCAGTCCAGTGACAGGACCACGACGCCACCATCTCCCCTTGTTAAAAGTCTCTCGTGTGGCACTTTATGAAGGTGTCTTCTGGAAGTCCATACAAGTAACATTATCAGGCATTCCCCCCACCCCACTGACTGAGTTTGTTACTTCCCAAAAAAACGTTCCTCAGGTTCCTCCGGCATGATTCAGCCTCCCTCTCTCAGATCAGCTGAACGTTTCCAAATATTTAATCACTTTGTCTTTTAATTACCGACTTGCTCTGATAGATATTTCCACATAGCAATAGGCATTGCTGCCCACTTCCTGTGGGTGCATTGTGGGTAAGGAGATGAGCCGGTGGGAGGGTCCGTTCTCCTTCTGAGACATGGAGAGCAAGAACAGGAACAAAAAAACATGGAAAATAAGCGCAGGAGCAGTCAAATGTGGATAAGTGTGAGGTGATCCACTTCAGTAGTGTTAAGGGGAGAGTGACTGATGGCTCAGCGCTACTACTGCTAGACCATTCATCCAGAAACTCAGCTAATGTCCTGGGGACCCGGGTTCGAATCCCACCATGGCAGATGGTGGAATTTGAATTCAATAAAAAAAATCTGGAATTAAGAATCTACTGGAAAAACCCATCTGGTTTCCTTTAGGGAAGGAAATCTGCTGTCCCTACCCAGTCTGGCCTACATGTGACTCCAGAGCCACAGCAATTTAGAACCATAGACCCCTACAGTGCAGAAAGAGGCCCTTCGGCCCATCGAGTCTGCACCATACACAATCCCACCCAGGCCCTACCCCCATATGCGTACATATTATACCCACTAATCCCTCTAACCTACGCATTCTGGGACACGAAGGGGCAATTTCTTAGCACGGCCAATCAACCTAACCCGCACATCTTTGGACCGTGGGAGGAAACCGGAGCACCCGGAGGAAACCCACGCAGACACGGGGAGAATGTGCAGACTCCACACAGACAGTGACCCGAGCCGGGAATCGAACCCAGGAGGCTGGAGCTGTGAAGCAGCAGTGCTAACCCACTGTGCCACCGTGCCGTGCGATGTGGTTGACTCTCAACTGCCCTCCAAGGGCAACTAGGGATGGGCAATAAATACTGGCCCAGCCAGCGACGCCCGTGTCCCACCAATGAATCAAAGAAAGGTCGCCCACGTATTGTTGTGCATGGACTCAAAGCTGATGGGCGCACAGTAAGATCCCACGGTACCAAGGGGTAAATGTCAGTCGATAGGGAACGGGTGATGTTGGCATTGCGTTGTCTCTGTACCCTCACTCTTCTCTCTCTTTCTCTCCCCCCCCCCTTCCCCGGTCCAGGTGGTGAAGTATGAGGCTGGCTACCTCGTCTCCCTCATCATCGGGGTCCTCTTCTTCATCCTGATGCCCCTGGTGGGGCTGTTCTTCTGTTGCTGCCGGTGCTGCAACAGGTGCGGGGGGCAGGTGAAGGAGCGCACAGAGTCGACGGACTGTCAGCGGAAAACCCTCGCCTTGTTTCTGCTGATGACGACCATCGTTATACTGTGAGTGTGCCCGAGAGGGGGAGCGGGATTCCCTCCTCGAGACTGGCAGGCGTAGGGTTAATAAATGCCGTGGAAGCGGGCGCTTCATTTTGGAAGCCCGTTGGTGCCTGGTTGGTGAAAGTATCGGCAGCTCCCTGAGTGGACTGGCACTGATTTCCTTAAAAAAACTCAAGAACCGCTGCAAAAAAGTCACGTCCTGTCAAAGTTTTTCACCTTCCACCCATCAGAGCACGTTCTCCAAAATTTGAAAGGGGACAATCTTTGAAACGTGAGAAGGGAGTGCTGATTCGTCATCACGTGGGCTCACAGTCAACCAATCAGCATCCCCTCATAATACAGGGTACATTCCTTTTGAGGTTTGGGATTCTCGCAAATTTGCTCTGAAAACGGATTGATTTGCAGAGGCTCTCAAGCGGAGTCACAGACCCTCCCAGTTCCTCCCTGCACCTCTGCCCAGTGTCCCAGGTGTCCCCGTTCAGAGTCTCTTTTAAAGTCTGTCAAGCGAACCAATTAAAATCGCAAATAAATGGGGGAAGCTCATGAGAGGAACACTAAAAATAGACAACAACAAAACTTACAGGATACTGCGAGGCCCTGAATAGAGTGGACACAGGGAAGATGTTTCCATTCATCGGAGAGTCTCGGATCCGAGGGGCACAGCCTCAGAGTAAAGGGTCAACCCTTTAGAACCGAGATGAGGGGGAATTTCTTCAGACAGAGGGTTTGGGGAATCTGTGGAATTCATTGCCACAGAGGAGGCTAAATACTGAGTTGTTTAAGACACAGATACATAGGTTCTTGATTGGTAAGGGGGGGGTGAAAGGTTACGGGGAAAAGGTGGGAAAATGGGGTTGAGAAACTTATCAGCCGCGATGGAATGGCGGAGAAGCCTCGATGGGCCGAATGGCCTCATTTTGCTCCTGTATCTTATGGTCTTATGTTAGCGGGAACTTACCGCGAGCAAATTAATGGGATCAATATTGTACCCAACCCCATCAGTCACGGGAGGTCGTCACTGGGGGACACTGCAAGTTCCCTCTACTCCGGCCCCGAAATTCGCCTCGAAAGTGGGGCAAATGTTTAGATCAGGCCCCCACTCCCCCCTCCACCCCCTCCTCCCCAACCTGTCTCCACATCAAAGGTGAATCAATCTCCAATTTGACAACGCAATAGTGTGCAAAATGTAAGCGGCCATTTTAGCCACAGTGTTGACCTGTGGGTGAGGGCAGGAGGTGGTGGGGGGGGTAGAGATGGTGGGCCAGTGGGTTGGAACATGGCTGGCCTTGCCGGTGCAGTCAGGTGGCCTGGGTCACTGAGGAATGGCAGCCTTGAGCGTGGGCGAGGGGCATGCACCATGCGGGTGACGGAGGGTGGGCAGGAGGGTGGCGCAGTGTGCCCGTCTCACCGATGCTCTCTGCCAATCAACTTCTAGGGCGGGTGTCGCCTGCGCCTTCGTGGCCAATCAGGAGGTGACGGATGCCATGGAGCCAAGTGTGGCCGCCATTAAAGACACGCTTACCAACGCAACGTCGCACGTGGCCAATATCGTGAAGGTGAGAGTCTTCGATTATTCGTAAATCATCTTCTCAGTTTCTGGTTTAGAATGTAAAGGATTTCATTCCTCAGTCCATAACCTCCATGTTAGAAGCATTCACACACTCAAATCAGAAGATGTGTAGGTTAGGTGGATTGGCCATGCTAAATTGTCCCTTAGTGTCCAAAGATGTGTAGGTTAGGTGGATTGGCCATGCTAAATTGTCCCTTAGTGTCCAAAGATGTGCAGGTTAGGTGGATTGGCCATGCTAAATTGTCCCTTAGTGTCCAAAGATGTGCAGGTTAGGTGGATTGGCCATGCTAAATTGCCCCTTAGTGTCCAAAGATGTGCAGGTTAGGTGGATTGGCCATGCTAAATTGTCCCTTAGTGTCCAAAGATGTGCAGGTTAGGTGGATTGGCCATGCTAAATTGCCCCTTAGTGTCCAAAGATGTGCGGGTTAGGTGGATTGGCCATGCTAAATTGCCTCTTAGTGTCCAAAGATGTGAGGGTTGGGTGGATTGGCCATGCTAAATTGTCCCTTAGTGTCCAAAGATGTGCAGGTTAGGTGGATTGGCCATGCTAAATTGCCCCTTAGTGTCCAAAGATGTGCAAGTTAGGTGGATTGGCCATGCTAAATTGTCCCTTAGTGTCCAAAGATGTGCAGGTTAGGTGGATTGGCCATGCTAAATTGCCCCTTAGTGTCCAAAGATGCGCAGGTTAGGTGGATTGGCCATGCTAAATTGTCCCTTAGTGTCCAAAGATGTGCGGGTTAGGTGGATTGGCCATGCTAAATTGCCTCTTAGTGTCCAAAGATGTGAGGGTTGGGTGGATTGGCCATGCTAAATTGTCCCTTAGTGTCCAAAGATGTGCAGGTTAGGTGGATTGGCCATGCTAAATTGTCCCTTAGTGTCCAAAGATGTGCGGGTTAGGTGGATTGGCCATGCTAAATTGCCTCTTAGTGTCCAAAGATGTGAGGGTTGGGTGGATTGGCCATGCTAAATTGTCCCTTAGTGTCCAAAGATGTGAGGGTTAGGTGGATTGGCCATGCTAAATTGTCCCTTAGTGTCCAAAGGTGTGAGGGTTAGGTGGATTGGCCATGCTAAATTGCCCCTTAGTGTCCAAAGATGTGCAGGTTAGGGGGATTGGCCATGCTGAATTGTCCCTTAGTGTCCAAAGATGGGCAGGTTAGGTGGATTGGCCATGCTAAATTGCCCCTTAGTGTCCAAAGATGTGCAGGTTAGGTGGATTGGCCATGCTAAATTGTCCCTTAGTGTCCAAAGATGTGCAGGTTAGGTGGATTGGCCATGCTAAATTGTCCCTTAGTGTCCAAAGATGTGCAGGTTAGGTGGATTGGCCATGCTAAATTGTCCCTTAGTGTCCAAAGATGTGCAGGTTAGGTGGATTGGCCATGCTAAATTGTCCCTTAGTGTCCAAAGATGTGCGGGTTAGGTGGATTGGCCATGCTAAATTGCCTCTTAGTGTCCAAAGATGTGAGGGTTGGGTGGATTGGCCATGCTAAATTGTCCCTTAGTGTCCAAAGATGTGCAGGTTAGGTGGATTGGCCATGCTAAATTGTCCCTTAGTGTCCAAAGATGTGCGGGTTAGGTGGATTGGCCATGCTAAATTGCCTCTTAGTGTCCAAAGATGTGAGGGTTGGGTGGATTGGCCATGCTAAATTGTCCCTTAGTGTCCAAAGATGTGAGGGTTAGGTGGATTGGCCATGCTAAATTGTCCCTTAGTGTCCAAAGGTGTGAGGGTTAGGTGGATTGGCCATGCTAAATTGCCCCTTAGTGCCCAAAGATGTGTTGGTAAGGGGGATTGGCCGTGCTAAGTTGTCCCTTAGTGTCCAAAGATGTGCAGGTTAGGTGGATTGGCCATGCTAAATTGTCCCTTAGTGTCCAAAGATGTGTAGTTAGGTGGATTGGCCATGCTAAATTGTCCCTTAGTGTCCAAAGATGTGCAGGTTAGGTGGATTGGCCATGCTAAATTGCCCCTTTGTGTCCAAAGATGTGCAGGTTAGGTGGATTGGCCATGCTAAATTGTCCCTTAGTGTCCAAAGATGTGTAGGTTAGGTGGATTGGCCATGCTAAATTGTCCCTTAGTGTCCAAAGATGTGCAGGTTAGGTGGATTGGCCATGCTAAATTGCCCCTTCGTATCAGGGAGACGAGTTGGATAAATACATGGGGTTATCTGGGTCAGACCTGGGTGGGATTGTGGTCAGTGCAGGTTTGATTGTGCACTGTCAGGATTCCATGATTCTATGAAACTCATAGAAACAGAGACATAGAAACGAGAAGCAGGAGGAGTCCATTCAGCCCTTCCAGCCTGCCCTCTCATTCATTTTGATCATGGCTGATCATCAAATTCAATATCCTGATTTCCTCCCTCCATTTCCCTTGATCCCTTTAACGCCAAGAGTGAAATCTAATTCCTTCTTGAAATCACACAATGTTTTGGCCTCAACTACTTTCTGTGGGAGTGAATTCCACACATTCCCCACCCTCTGGGTGAAGACATTTCTCCTCACCTCAGTTCTAAAAAGTTTTATCCTTTATCCTTATACAGTGGTTAGCCCTGCTGCCCCACAGCTCCAGGGACCCAGGTTCAATTCCCGGCTTGGGTCACTGTCTGTGTGGAGCTTGCACATTCTCCCCGTGTCTGCGTGGGTTTCCTCCGGGTGCGCCGGTTTCCTCCCACAGTCTGAAAGACGTGCTGGTTAGGTGCTAAATTCTCCCTCAGTGTAACCCGAACAGGTGCTGGAGTGTGGCGACGAGGGGATTTTCGCAGTAACTTCATTGCAGTGTTAATGGTCGTTGATTTGTGACACTAATAAATAAACTTTAAAAAACAAACTATGCCCCATAGTTCTGGACTCAGTCCTAAAAGGTTTACATCTTATCTTAAAACTATGACGTCTAGTTCTGGACTCCCCCACCATCGGGAACATTCTTTCTGAATCTACCCTGTCTAACCCTGTTAGAATTTTATAAGTTTCTATGAGATCCCCTCTCACTCTTCTAAACTCCAGTGAATATAATCCTAACCGACTTAGTCTCTCCTCATATGACAGACCTGCCATCCCAGGAATCAGCCTGGTAAACCTTCTCTGTACTCCCTCGATTGCAAGGACATCCTTCCTCAGATAAGGACACCAAAACTGCACACAATACTCCAGGTGTGGCCTCACCAACGCCCTGTACAGTTGTAGTAAAACATCCCTATCCCTGTCCTCAAATCCTCTTGCTATGAAGGCCAACATATCATTTGCCAACCAGCCGTACACCTGAGTGGGCCACCACAACAATCCCCAAATCTCATAGTTTCTGGACAGAGCAAAGATCTATTGTGTTGTACATTCCCCGAGCAGCAGACCTGTTTCTGTCCGCCCTTTGCAGAAACCATTGTGTCTCGGTGGGATCACCCCTCCTTCTTCTAAACCCCAGAGCATGAGGCCCAATGTTCTTAGCTTTTTGACGTAGGACAACCCTCCCATTCCAGGGACAAATCAACTGCTACACTCCTTATCTCTGTGACACATTTCCTCAACACTTTCCACACCTCTGGTCAATCAACCCAGTTGTTAAAAGTCTTCATTCAATTTTTGTAAAGTTGTCAAATTTCCCTTTGAATTTAAACAAAGCTGGGCAGTTAACTGTCAATCATCAGTCAACTGGTGCATTCTCCACAGCTACACCTCCGCCAATCACCTTGCCAACCAGTCGGCGCTCTCTTCTCACGAAGCGGACAAATTGTTGCCCGCCTTACATTTGGCCTCCTTGCGAATTGGCCTGATGAGTACAGGGCGAAAAGCTTCGACAGCCTGCATCTTCTTTCAGCAGCAGTCTTTGTTGCTCCCTCGGACCGGTGGACTCCTGCCTCCTCTCGACGGGGTTAGCTAAGAGTCGGAAACTGCACCGCGTCTCGGAACATGTGCTCCGAATAGGCGTTGACCAAACTCGCTGCTCCGTATGAACTTTGACCTTGCCTTGTGCGGTTCCTTGACCTTTAACCTTTCTTTACTGCAGGCCATAGCCAAGATCGCCAAGCAGTTTTCCGTGCCAAAGGAGCAGACGCTTACCGAACTTATCCGTGAGTGAGATAATTCCAGTACCATTCAGTCTGGGAAACAGGTGAAGTGGATCAAATTAGATGTACACAGAAACATAGAAATATAGAAACTCGGAGCAGGAGGAGGCCATTCGGCCCTTCCGGCCTGCTCCGCATTTGTTTTGATCATGGCCGATCATTAGATTCAATATCCTGATTCCTCTCCGTATCCCTCTATCCCTTCAGTCCCAAGAGCTGTTTCTAATTCCTTCTTGAAATTACACAATGTTTTGGCCTCAACTACTTTCTGTGGGAGTGAATTCCACACATTCACCACCCTCTGGGTGAAGAAATTTCTCCTCACCTCAGTTCTAAAAGATTTAACCCTTATCCTCAAACTATGACCCCCTAGTTCTGGACTCCCCCCACCATCGGGAACATTCTTTCTGAATCTACCCTGTCTAACCCTGTTAGAATTTTATAAGTTTCTATGAGATCCCCTCTCACTCTTCTAAACTCCAGTGAATATAATCCTAACCGACTTAGTCTCTCCTCATATGACAGACCTGCCATCCCAGGAATCAGCCTGGTAAACCTTCGCTGTACTCCCTCTACAGCAAGGACATCCTTCCTCAGATAAGGAGACCAAAACTGCACACAATACTCCAGGTGTGGCCTCACCAACGCCCTGTACAATTGCAGTAAAACATCCCTATCCCTGTACTCAAATCCTCTCGCTATGAAGGCCAACATACCGTGTGCCTTCTTTACTGCCTGCTGTATTTGCGTGCTTACTTTCAGTGACTGATGCACGAGGACACCAAGGTCTCGTTGAGTATCCGCCTCTCTCAACTTACACCCAGTCAAGTAATAATCTGCCTTCCTGTTATTGCTACCAAAGTGGATCACCTCACATTTATCCACACTATATTGCATCTGCCATGCAGATGTCCACACACACAGCTTATCCAAATCACGCTGAAACATCTCTGCATCCTCCTCACAGCTCACCCTCCCACCCAACTTTCTATCATCTGCAAATCTGGAGATAATACATTCAGTTCCCCCTTCCAAATCATTCATATATAATGTGAATGGTTGGGGTCCCGGCATAGATCATTGCAGGGCCTCACTAATCGCTGAGTGCCAATCGGAAAACACCCATTTACGCCAACTCTTTGCTTCCTATCTGCCAACCCATCTCAAGACATGACCCGCCATGCGCACATAACCCATAATGGCACATTGGCACACAGTCCTCTTCATTGCCTAGTTGAGATTGGTCCACCCTGCAAAGAGTGAAGCTTTGACGTGCGCCCGTCCACGTTTTCCCCACTCAACCTGCCAACTTTGCCAACCGCTGTTCCTCTGTCGAGTGTTGGCAGCATGCCCTACCTGACTTGGGGGAGGCCGGTACCCGTCGAGGGCCCCAGATCAGCAAATTGAATGAGACAAATTTAGTACAGAGAGGAGGGGGTGAGGTATTGGAGTCAGAGGGCAGGACTTTCCTGGGACACGGGCAATGCAAGGACCCCCATCGATCTCGGGGCAGGATTTTCCAGTGGTGGCGCGAGCTGGAAAATCCCGCCCCTTGATCACTACAACGCCGAAACAGGCCCTTCGGCCCGGCCCGTCTGTGCTGACCCCTCCCAGCCAGTCCCCCCACCACCGTTGGTGGAAAATCTCTCTAACCTGGCACTGAATATATACAATAACCCGCACATCCCGCTCTCTGGGGGAGTGGGGGGAGAGAATTCCTCCTCATCTTCGATGGGAGACCCTTTATTCTGAAGCCGTGTCCCTCCTCGAGCTAAAATCCGCACCCCGCAATGAGGGGGGTAACGTTGTCTCTGCACCCACCCTGCCAAACCGAGTTTCAACAAGATCCCCTGGAAATATCAACCTCCCTCCCTGAGGCAAACCCCTTCATCCCAGGGTCAGATGACCCAGGAAAATGGGAATTCGGAGCAGAAGTAGGCCATTCAGCCCTTCGAGCCTGTTCCGCCATTCAATCAGATCATGGCTGATCTCTCCCTGGTCTCAGATCCACCTGTTCCCCATCTCCCTTTAACCCCATTTTCTATCAGAAATGTATCTATCTCCTTCTTGGAACCATTTAATGATTCTGACTCCCCGTGCGATGGGGCAGTGAGTTCCACAAATTCACCACCCTTTGCGAGAAGTCGTTCCTCCTCATCTCAGTTTTAAATCTATCGCCTCTCAACCTATACCCGTGACCTCTTGTTCCAGATTGCACCATAAGGGGAAACATTCGGTCCATATTTACTTTATCAATCACTTTTAGTATTTTATACACCTCGATCAGATCCCCTCTCAGTCTTCTAAACTCCAGCAAGTGCAAACCCAAACTGTTTAATCTCTCCTCGTACGTCAACCCTTTCATCCCCGGAATCAATCTGGTGAACCTCCTCTGAACTGGCTCCAACGCCACCGCATCCTTTCTCAAATAAGGAAACCAAAACTTGACACAGTGTCCAGAATTTTACTGCCCAGCCCACCACGGGAATCAGAGCGGGCTCGGGGTGGACCATGGAAAGATGCATTGACACGGGGGAGAACGTGCAGACTCCGCACAGACAGTGACCCGAGCCGGGAATCGACCCCACGTCCCTGGCGCTGTGAGGCAGCAGTGCTAACCACCGTGCCACCCATCTGGAGTAGAGGGCAGGATTTTATGGTTATGGGACGAGCAAGGCTGTAAAATGCTGCCCTTCTACTCCAGATGGGTGGCACGGTGGTTAGAACTGCTGTCTCACAGCACCAGGGACCCGGGTTCGATTCCCAGCTCAGGTCACTGTCTGTGCTGGGTCTGCACCTTCTCCCCATGTCTGCGTGGGTTTCTTCTGGGTGTTCCAGTTTCCTCCCATAGTCCAAAGGTGTGCGGGTTAGGTGGATTGGTCGTGCTAAATTGCCCCTTAGTGTCCAAAAATATGAAGGTTGGGTGGATTGGCCATGCTAAATTGCCTCTAAATGTCCAAAAATATGAAGGTTGGGTGGATTGGCCATGCTAAATTGCCTCTAAATGTCCAAAAATATGAAGGTTGGGTGGATTGGCCATGCTAAATTGCCTCTAAATGTCCAAAAATATGAAGGTTGGGTGGATTGGCCGTGCTAAATTGCCCCTTAGTGTCCAAAAATATGAAGGTTGGGTGGATTGGCCATGCTAAATTGCCTCTAAATGTCCAAAAATATGAAGGCTGGGTGGATTGGCCGTGCTAAATTGCCCCTAAATGTCCAAAAATATGAAGGTTGGGTGGATTGGCCATGTTAAATTGACCCTTACTGTCAGGGGAATTAGCAGGGTAAATATGTGGGGTTACGGGAATAGGGCCTGGGTGGGATTGTTGTCAGTGCAGACTTGATGGGCCAAATGGCCTCCTTCTGAATTGTTGGCATTCTATCTGGTCTCGCCAACACCCTATACAATTGCAACAACACTTTTATACTTCAGTCTCTTTGCAATAAATGCCAACATCCCATTTTGTTATGTGCTGTACCTGCATATTGACTTTCTGTGATTCATCAACAAAGGCACCCAGATCCCTCTGCACTGACACATCCTGAATTTGCTTTCCATTTCAGGTAACTTATGGTAGCAAGGTTCGATGTACCCAATGCCTTTTGCATGTTCAGGCCTGAGTGTTATTCATGCCTAATGGTTTTCCCTGACTGATTTGATGCAGGTATAGACAGGACTCTTGGCTCCACCATCCAGGACACGCTAGCCCCAATCATTACCCCCGTGCTGGGCATGCTCATGAACAGGATACAAGGTAACTCATACTCTCCCCTTTGGTCATCGCGTCGCCAAGGGGTGAATTTGCACTCAGGGTGTCAGTATTTGCGGGAAAGAAAAGAAATGTTCTGTCGAAACTTTTCAGCTTGCACTCATCAGGTCAATCCCGAGAATTCCAAATTTCAAAGGACAATTTACAGCTGCAGGAAAGGTCGAGGCGTTGCCATGGAGAATGTCTCAGGGACCTATTGCCCTTCATTCTTTTGTTTAAGCCTAAACAAAGATGCAGTGTCTGGATAGGTTGTGTTTGCTTGCAGAGGGTCAGTCCCTTTGACTGGATATATGGATGTTTAGAGAAGCTATGTGATGAGACTGTTAAGTTTGGTCATTAGGATCTCCTTTTTAGCAGCTTATTGTGAAGGGGGCTGATGCCAAATCACTCGCTATGGATGGTGTCTCCTCACAAGACATGGTTTCCGCCAGTCTGATGAAGTGCTACCTCAGGGGGTACCTTCCTGCCTGAGCCAAGTAAAAGCCATCTCCTTCAAGCTTGTGTCTTGTTTCCGTGTTGTTCCTGTGTTCCTGTCTTATTCCTGCATTGTTCTTGTATTTTTCCTGTGTTTTCTTGTATTTTTCCTGTGTTGTTCTTGTGTTTTTCTGTGTTTTTCCTGTGTTGTTCTTGTGTTTTTCTGTGTTTTTCCTGTGTTGTTCTTGTATTTTTCTATGTTGTTCTTGTATTTTCCTCTGTTGTTCCTCTATTTTTCCTGTGTTGCTCTTGTGTTGTGTTGTTCCTGTGTTTTCTTGTATTTTTCCTGTGTTGTTCTTGTGTTTTTCCTGTGTTGTTCTTGTGTTTTTCCTGTGTTGTTCTTGTGTTTTTCCTGTGTTGTTCTTGTGTTTTTCTGTGTTTTTCCTGTGTTGTTCTTGTGTTTTTCTGTGTTTTTCCTGTGTTGTTCTTGTATTTTTCTGTGTTGTTCTTGTATTTTCCTGTGTTGTTCTTATATTTTCCTCTGTTTTTCCTGTGTTGTTCCTGTATTTTTCTGTGTTGTTCTTGTATTTTTCTATGTTGTTCTTGTATTTTCCTCTGTTGTTCCTGTATTTTTCTGTGTTCTTGTATTTTTCTGTGTTGTTCCTGTGTTTTTCTTGTATTTTTCTGTGTTGTTCCTGTATTTTTCTGTGTTGTTCCTGTATTTTTCTGTGTTGTTCTTGTATTTTTCTGTGTTGTTCTTGTATTTTCCTCTGTTGTTCCTCTATTTTTCCTGTGTTGCTCTTGTGTTGTGTTGTTCCTGTGTTTTCTTGTATTTTTCCTGTGTTGTTCTTGTGTTTTTCCTGTGTTGTTCTTGTGTTTTTCCTGTGTTGTTCTTGTGTTTTTCCTGTGTTGTTCTTGTGTTTTTCTGTGTTTTTCCTGTGTTGTTCTTGTGTTTTTCTGTGTTTTTCCTGTGTTGTTCTTGTATTTTTCTGTGTTGTTCTTGTATTTTCCTGTGTTGTTCTTATATTTTCCTCTGTTTTTCCTGTGTTGTTCCTGTATTTTTCTGTGTTGTTCTTGTATTTTTCTATGTTGTTCTTGTATTTTCCTCTGTTGTTCCTGTATTTTTCTGTGTTCTTGTATTTTTCTGTGTTGTTCCTGTGTTTTTCTTGTATTTTTCTGTGTTGTTCCTGTATTTTTCTGTGTTGTTCCTGTATTTTTCTGTGTTGTTCTTGTATTTTTCTGTGTTGTTCTTGTATTTTCCTCTGTTGTTCCTGTGTTTTTCTTGTATTGGTCTTGTGTTTTGGTCTAGTCTTGTGTTTACTTTTGTTGGGTTTGATCTTGGTCTGATCTCCAGCCACGATTGTTATCTCATGAGCAAGGCCACAGGTATCCCGTTCTCCCAGGAGTGATGCTGCAGTTTTGACGCTCTGATCTTGTGACTGCGATGAGGCTGTCATTCTGAAAGCATGTGGTTTGGCAAGGACACGTCAGCAATGTGTGTGTGTGTGAGTGATGGTGCAGGAAATACCACATTCCTTACTGCTTTAGTGACAGATAATATTGAGCTGTCCATTGAACCCATCTGCTTCTCTGACGTCCTTTAGAGAAGGAAATCTGCCGTCCTTAACCAGTCTGGCCTACATGTGACTCCAGAGCCACAGCAGTGTGGTTGACTCTCAACTGCCCTCCAAGGGCATCTAAAGATGGGCAATAAATACTGGCACCCATGTCCCACGAATGAATAAAGAAAAAAAAACCTTACAGAATGGCCTGAAAATTTCCAGCAGTTTTCTGCTGGGAATCTGTTCCTGACTTGTTCCGAGAACTGATTTGAAATTTCTTTTAAAGTTTATTTATTAGTGTCATGATTAGGCTTACATTTACACTGCAGTGAAGTTACTGTGAAAATCCCCTAGTCGCCACACTCCTGTTCGGGTTACACTGAGGGAGAATTTAGCACCTAACCAGCACGTCGTTCAGACTGTGGGAGGAAACCGGAGCACCCGGAGGAAACCCATGCAGACACGGGGAGAATGTGCAGACTCCACACAGACAGTGACCCAAGCCAGGAATCGAACCCGGGTCCCTGGCGCTGTGAGGCAGCAGTGCTAATCACCGTGCCAGCGTCAAATCAAACAGTACTTTTCACTGTATCCCAGTACACGTGACAATAATAAATCAAACAATACTTTTCACTGTATCCCAGTACACGTGAAAATAATAAATCAAACAATACTTTTCACTGTATCCCAGTACACGTGACAATAATAAATCAAACAATACTTTTCACTGTATCCCAGTACACGTGAAAATAATAAATCAAACAATACTTTTCACTGTATCTCAATACACGTGACAATAATAAATCAAACAATACTTTTCACTGTATCCCAATACACGTGACAATAATAAATCAAACAATACTTTTCACTGTATCCCAATACACGTAAAAATAATAAATCAAACAATACTTTTCACTGTATCCCAATATATGTGACAATAATAAATCAAACAATACTTTTCACTGTATCCCAGTACACGTGGCAATAATAAATCAAACAATACTTTTCACTGTGTCCCAGTACACGTGACAACAATAAATCAAACAATACTTTTCACTGTATCCCAATACATGTGACAATAATAAATCAAACAATACTTTTCATTGTATCCCAGTACATGTGACAATAATAAATCAAACAATACTTTTCACTGTATCCCAATACACGTGACAATAATAAATCAAACAATACTTTTCACTGTATCCCAGTACATGTGACAATAATAAATCAAACAATACTTTTCACTGTATCCCAGTACATGTGACAATAATAAATCAAACAATACTTTTCACTGTCTCCCAGTACATGTGACAATAATAAATCAAACAATACTTTTCACTGTATCCCAGTACACGTGACAATAATAAATCAAACAATACTTTTCACTGTATCCCAGTACATGTGACAATAATAAATCAAACAATACTTTTCACTGTATCCCAGTACATGTAACAATAATAAATCAAACAATACTTTTCACTGTATCCCAGTACACGTGACAATAATAAATCAAACAATACTTTTCACTGTATCCCAATACACGTGACAATAATAAATCAAACAATACTTTTCACTGTATCCCAGTACATGTGACAATAATAAATCAAACAATACTTTTCACTGTATCCCAGTACATGTGACAATAATAAATCAAACAATACTTTTCACTGTATCCCAGTACACGTGACAATAATAAATCAAACAATACTTTTCACTGTATCCCAGTACATGTGACAATAATAAATCAAACAATACTTTTCACTGTATCCCAGTACACGTGACAATAATAAATCAAACAATACTTTTCACTGTATCCCAGTACATGTGACAATAATAAATCAAACAATACTTTTCACTGTATCCCAGTACATGTAACAATAATAAATCAAACAATACTTTTCACTGTATCCCAGTACACGTGACAATAATAAATCAAACAATACTTTTCACTGTATCCCAATACACGTGACAATAATAAATCAAACAATACTTTTCACTGTATCCCAGTACACGTGACAATAATAAATCAAACAATACTTTTCACTGTATCCCAGTACATGTAACAATAATAAATCAAACAATACTTTTCACTGTATCCCAGTACATGTGACAATAATAAATCAAACAATACTTTTCACTGTATCCCAGTACATGGGACAATAATAAATCAAATCAAATCAAAGAAGCTGTTCTTGAGTCGGTTGGTATGTGAGCTCAGACTTTTGTATCTTTTTCCTGATGGGAGAAGGTGGAAGAGAGAATGTGCGGGTTGTGTTTGGGGTCCTTTATTCTACTGGCTGCTTTTCCCGAGGCAGCGGGAAGTGTAGGCAGACTCAGTGGATAGGAGGCTGGTTTGTGTGATGGGCTGGGTACGCTTGGCAGATCTGGGAGTATAGCTGCGGTCCAGCCTGTCAGTTCCCAGCCGATGGAAGCAGAGGAAGAATATTGCAGGAGCTCTTTCTCATCGAGATTTGTGTTTCAGACTTCCGCAGAATAAAGAACCATCTGTTGACGATCACCTCCAGCCAGATCTCACTTCAGGAGAGCCAGAATCAG
>NW_027650184.1:72500-77500 GCF_965287045.1 Carcharhinus amblyrhynchos | reverse complement strand
GGCCTCCAAGCCTGTGCCGACCCTGCTGCCCGACTGAACTAAAACCCCCGACCCTTCCAGGGCCCATATCCCTCTATTCCCATCCTATTCATGTATTTGTCAAGGTGCCCCTTCAAACTCACTATCGTATCCTCTTCCACTACCTCTCCTGGCAGCGAGTTCCAGGCACCCTCCACCCTCTGTGTAAAAAACCTGCCTCGTACATCTCCTTTAAACCTTGTCCCTCACACCTTAAACCTGTGTCCCCTAGTAATTGACTCTTCCACCCTGGGGAACAAGCTTCTGACTATCCACTCTGTCCCTCATCATCTTATAGACTTCTATCAGGTCTCCCCTCAACCTCCATTGCTCCAGTGAGAACAAACCAAGTTTCTCCAACCTCTCCTCATAGCTAATGTCCTCCATACCAGGCAACATCCTGGTAAATCTTTTCTGTACCCTCTCCAAAACCTCCACATCCTTCTGGTAGTGAGGCAATCAGAACTGAACACTATATTCCAAGCGCGGCTTAACTAAGGTTCGATAAAGCTGCAATGTGAATTGTCCAATTTTTAAACTCAATGCCTGAGGAAACTTTAAAGTTTCCCTCTTGCCTCATTCCCCCAGTGGGTCTTGGAAACAGGAGCAGGCCATTCTGCCCCTCACCAACTCCTCACCAATTCCCTTGGATATCAGAACCTGGGCCTCAGAATAGAATCCCTGCAGTGCAGGAGGGGGCTGTTCAGCCCATCAAATCTGCCTTGACAATAATCTTACCCCGATCCTATCCCCACAACCCCATACATTTACCCTGCTAGTCCCCTGATACTAAGAGGTAATTTAGCATGGCCAATCCCCCTAACCTGCACATCTTTAGACACTAAGGGGCAATTTAGCATGGCCAATCCACCTAACCTGCACATCTTTGGACACTAAGGGGCAATTTAGCATGGCCAATCCCCCTAACCTGCACATCTTTGGACACGAAGGGACAATTTAGCATGGCCAATCCACCTAACCTGCACATCTTTGGACACTAAGGGACAATTTAGCATGGCCAATCCACCTAACCTGTACATCTTTGGACACTAAGGGGCAATTTAGCATTGCCAATCCCCCTAACCTGCACATCTTTGGACACTAAGAGGCAATTTAGCATGGCCAATCCCCCTAACCTACACATCTTTGGACACTAAGGGGCAATTTAGCATTGCCAATCCCCCTAACCTGCACATCTTTGGACACTAAGGGGCAATTTAGCATGGCCAATCCCCCTAACCTGCACATCTTTGGACACTAAGAGGCAATTTAGCATGGCCAATCCACCTAACCTGCACATCTTTGGACACTAAGAGGCAATTTAGCATGGCCAATCCCCCTAACCTGCACATCTTTGGACACTAAGGGACAATTTAGCATGGCCAATCCCCCTAACCTGCACATCTTTGGACACTAAGGGACAATTTAGCATGGCCAATCCCCCTAACCTGCACATCTTTGGACACTAAGGGACAATTTAGCATGGCCAATCCCCCTAACCTGCACATCTTTGGACACTAAGGGACAATTTAGCATGGCCAATCCCCCTAACCTGCACATCTTTGGACTGAGGGAGGAAACTGGATCACCTGGAGGAAACCCACACAGACACGGGGAGAACGTGAAAACTCCACACAGACAGTGACCCAAGCTGAGAATCAAACCTGGGTCTCTGGTGCTGCGAGGCAGCAGCGCTAACCACTGTGCTACCCATGACAAGTGGTGTTGCACAGTGGTCAGTATTGGGACCACAACTTCTCATTATGTACAGTAATGATCTGTAAGATGGAACTGAATGCAGTGGTGCTAAGTTTGCAGATGATACAAAGCTATGTAGAAGGACAGGAAGTATTAAGGAAGCAGGGGGGCTGCAGAAGGACATGGACAGGTTCGGAGAGTGGGCAAAGAAGTGGCAGATGGAATACAATGTGGGAAGGTGAGGTTATGCACTTTGGAAAGAGGAATGGAGACACAGACTATTTTCTAAACGGGAAAATGCTCACGAAATCAGAAACACAAAGGGACTTGGGAGTCCTTGTTCAAGATTCTCGAAAGGTTAATGTGCAGGTTCAGTCGGCAGTTCGGAAGGCAAACGCAATGTTAGTATTCATGTCGAGGGGGCAAGAATACAAGAGCAGGGATGTATTAAGGAAGGATGTGCCAGCCTTGGAAAGGGTCCAGAGGAGGTTCACAGGGAACAGCTTGTCGTATGAGGAGTGTTTGAGGACTCTGGGTCTGTACTCGATAGAGTTTAGAAGGATGAGGGGGGGATCTTATTGAAACTTACAGGATACTGCGCGGCCTGGATAGAGTGGACGTGGAGAGGATGTTTCCACTCGTAGGAAAAACTAGACCCAGAGGGCACAACCTCAGGCTAAAGGGACGATCCTTTAAAACAGAGATGAGGAGGAATTTCTACAGCCAGACAGTGGGGAATCTGTGGAACTCTTTGCTGCAGAGGAGGCTGGGTCATTGAGTGTCTTTAAGACAGAGATAGATAGGTTCGTGATTAATAAGGGGATCAGGGGTTATGGGGATGAGAAAGATATCAGCCATGATTGAATGGTGGAGCAGACTCGATGGGCCGAGTGGCCGAATTCTGCTCCCATTTGTTATGGCCTTGTGAGTCCAGTATCTCTCAGTGAGATGCCTTCTCATCCCCCTCAGGAGAATTGGCTTGGGCCCTCCTGACGCTTGGCTCAGGGTGGTGGGGGGAGGGAGAAGGTCATGTGGACTTGGCTGTTTGTCTGTGTGTGGGATCTTGCTGTGCAGTGGCCTACTGCACCCCCTGCCTCTCTCAGGCACTGACTGGGGTTTAGGAGAGTGCGGCAGAGGCAGGAATGCTCTGATGCCCCCGAGACGCTCTGTCTGACCATCCCTGTGTCCCCTTTTCCAGGTGGGTTGTGGGAATTGTGCTCTGCTGCATCATCCTCCTGATCATCGCCTGCAACGTGCTGGGTCTGGGCCTGGGCACCACCGGAATCGCCACCCGCAGCAACCCCTACAATGCCAACTGCCCTTCCCAATCCGGGGCCAACTTCCTGATGGCGTAAGGCAGCTTCTGACTGAGGGAGAGCGTGTCTGAAAACAGCCTGTATCTTAGAGACAGTGTGAGTGTGTGTGTGTATGTGTGTGTGTGTGTGTGTGAGTATATGTGTATGTGTGTGTGTGTGTGTGTGTGCACGCATGTGTGTGTGTGTGTGTGACTGTGAGTGTGTGTGTGTGTGTGAGATTGTGTGTGAACGTGTGTATGTGTGTGTGGGTGTGAGTGTGTGTGTGTGTATGTGTGAGTGTGTGTGTGTCTGTGAGTGTGTGTATGAGTGTGTGTGTGTGTGTGTGTGTGAGTGTGTATGTGTGTGTGTCTGTCTGTAAGTGTGTGTGTATGTGTGAGTGTGTGTGTGTCTGTGAGTATGTGAGTGTGTGTGTGTGTGAGTGTGTGTGTGTGAGTGTGTGTGAGTGTGTATGTGTGTGTGTCTGTCTGTAAGTGTGTGTGTATGTGTGAGTGTGTGTGTGTCCGTGAGTGTGTGAGTATGTATGTGTGTGAGAGTGTGTGTGTGTGTCAGTGTGTGTGTGTCAGTGTGCATGTGTGTGACTGACTGTGCGTGTGTGTGTGTGTGAGTGTGCATGTGTACGAGTGACTGTGTGCGTAAGTGTGTGTGTGTGAGTTTACGTGTGAGTGTGTGTGTGTGAGTGTGTGTGTGTGAGTTTACGTGTGAGTGTGTGTGTGTGTGTGTGTGTGAGTGTGAGTGAGTGTGTGAGTGTGAGTGAGTGAGTGAGTGTGTGTCAGTGTGCGAGTGTGTGACTGTGTGCGTGTGTGTGTGTGTGTGAGTGTGTGAATGAGTGTGTGAGTGTGAGTGTGTGTGAGAGTTTGTGTGTGTGTGTCTTTGTGAGTGGAGATTGTGCCAGTCCGTATGGGGGGGGGGCGGGCAGGGGGTGAGTGTACCAGTCTGTGTGTGTGTGTGTGTGTGAGGGGGGGAGTGTACCAGTCTGTGTGTGTGTGTGAAGGGGTGAGTGTACCGGTCTGTGTGTGTGACGGGGGGAGTGTACCGGTCTGTGTGTGTGTGTGAAGGGGTGAGTGTACCGGTCTGTGTGTGTGTGTGAGGGGGTGAGTGTACCGGACTGTGTGTGTGTGTGAGGGGGTGAGTGTACCGGTCTGTGTGTGTGTGTGAGGGGGTGAGTGTACCGGTCTGTGTGTGTGTGTGAAGGGGTGAGTGTACCGGTCTGTGTGTGTGTGTGAGGGGGTGAGTGTACCGGTCTGTGTGTGTGTGTGAGGGGGTGAGTGTACCGGTCTGTGTGTGTGTGTGAGGGGGTGAGTGTACCGGTCTGTGTGTGTGTGTGAGGGGGTGAGTGTACCGGTCTGTGTGTGTGTGTGAGGGGGTGAGTGTACCGGTCTGTGTGTGTGTGTGAGGGGGTGAGTGTACCGGTCTGTGTGTGTGTGTGAGGGGGGAGTGTACCGGTCTGTGTGTGTGTGAGGGGGGGAGTGTACCGGTCTGTGTGTGTGTGAGGGGGTGAGTGTACCGGTCTGTGTGTGTGTGAGGGGTGAGTGTACCGGTCTGTGTGTGTGTGAGGGGGTGAGTGTACCGGTCTGTGTGTGTGTGACGGGGGGAGTGTACCGGTCTGTGTGTGTGTGAGGGGGTGAGTGTACCGGTCTGTGTGTGTGTGTGAGGGGGTGAGTGTACCGGTCTGTGTGTGTGTGACGGGGGGAGTGTACCACTCTGTGTGTGTGTGAGGGGGTGAGTGTACCGGTCTGTGTGTGTGTGAGGGGGGGAGTGTACCGGTCTGTGTGTGTGTGAGGGGGGGAGTGTACCAGTCTGTGTGTGTGTGACGGGGGGAGTGCACCACTCTGTGTGTGTGTGAGGGGGTGAGTGTACCGGTCTGTGTGTGTGTGAGGGGGTGAGTGTACCGGTCTGTGTGTGTGTGTGTGAGGGGGGGGGAGTGTACCACTCTGTGTGTGTGTGTGAGGGGGGGAGTGTACCAGTCTG
>NW_027650184.1:0-70000 GCF_965287045.1 Carcharhinus amblyrhynchos | reverse complement strand
TGTGTGGCGGGGTGGGGAGTGTACCAGTCTGTGTGTGGCAGGGTGGGGAGTGTATCAGTCTGTGTGTGGCGGGGTGGGGAGTGTACCGGTCTGTGTGTGGCGGGGTGGGGAGTGTACCGGTCTGTGTGTGGCGGGGTGGGGAGTGTACCGGTCTGTGTGTGGCGGGGTGGGGAGTGTACCAGTCTGTGTGTGTGTGTGGCGGGGTGGGGAGTGTACCGGTCTGTGTGTGTGTGTGTGGCGGGGTGGGGAGTGTACCAGTCTGTGTGTGTGTGTGTGGCGGGGTGGGGAGTGTACCAGTCTGTGTGTGTGTGTGTGGCGGGGTGGGGAGTGTACCAGTCTGTGTGTGTGTGTGGCGGGGTGGGGAGTGTACCGGTCTGTGTGTGGCAGGGTGGGGAGTGTACCGGTCTGTGTGTGTGTGTGTGTGTGTGTGTGTGTGTGTGTGTGTGTGTGTGTGTGTGTGTGTGTGTGTGTGTGTGTGTGGCGGGGTGGGGAGTGTACCAGTCTGTGTGTGTGTGTGGCGGGGTGGGGAGTGTACCAGTCTGTGTGTGGCAGGGTGGGGAGTGTATCAGTCTGTGTGTGGCGGGGTGGGGAGTGTACCGGTCTGTGTGTGGCGGGGTGGGGAGTGTACCGGTCTGTGTGTGGCGGGGTGGGGAGTGTACCAGTCTGTGTGTGTGTGTGGCGGGGTGGGGAGTGTACCGGTCTGTGTGTGTGTGTGTGGCGGGGTGGGGAGTGTACCAGTCTGTGTGTGTGTGTGTGGCGGGGTGGGGAGTGTACCAGTCTGTGTGTGTGTGTGTGGCGGGGTGGGGAGTGTACCAGTCTGTGTGTGTGTGTGTGGCGGGGTGGGGAGTGTACCGGTCTGTGTGTGTGTGTGTGGCGGGGTGGGGAGTGTACCAGTCTGTGTGTGGCGGGGTGGGGAGTGTACCAGTCTGTGTGTGGCGGGGTGGGGAGTGTACCGGTCTGTGTGTGGCGGGGTGGGGATGGATGGGGACTGTGCCCTCCTGGGTATGATTTGTTGTGCTAGTGTTCTGACGTTCTGTGCCCTCTTGCAGAGGTGTGGGCTTCAGTTTCATATTCTCCTGGCTCCTCATCCTCTTGGTGTTTCTCACCTTCTTCGTGGGTGGCAACGTGCAGACCTTGGTTTGCAAACCCTGGAAAAGTGGCGAGATTTACAAGGTGGGTGTTGGGCATCGCCGTCCGTTACTACACCCCGCTGCCCGCCCCAGCCCCGGGGTGGGTGGGGGGTGCGGTGGGGGGAGGCCACCATCCCTCTGACCCCAGCGCAAAAAAACCAACTCACCAGGGCGCAGCCTACGTGACCCCTCCCCCCCCAACAACTCCTGGCAAACCTCCCTCTCCAAAAAGCCCTGACTTGCCACGCTGGCTGGCAGACGTGGGCAGGGTCTAACAGGGCAGAGTGTTCCCTCGCTCGGAACCACTCGGAGACGGGGAAACCCCCCGCAACCCGGGATCAACAGACCGTTCCACCATCCTCCCACTCCCACCCGCTCCGATTTCACCCCCCCCACCCCCCACACCGGGGGGTGGGCGGGACACTGGAATTTTACCCCCCAGTGGTGCCATCAAGATATCCGACACGGAGGGAGACAGGCCGTTCGGCCCGTCTGGTCGATGCCGGACGGGCTCCTGAACCTGGCTGTGAACGAAGGCTTATCAGAGTGACTCCTCGGTCCTCTCTCCCCACAGGCCTGCCGAGATTTCGGTTTTTTTGTTCCGAAACCGATTCCCGTTTGCCTACGTTTGGGCCCCCTCCCCCCCCGAAGCCTTTCCCATCCGTGTACCCTGTCCAAATGTCTTTTAAATGTTGTGGTTGTACCCGCCTCTACCCCACACACACACACACACCACCCTCTGGGTGAAAACGTTGCCCCTCGGGTCCCCTCTCACCTTTAACCTCTGCCCTCTAGTTTTGGACTCCCTGGGGAGAAGAACTCGGCTATCCACCCTATCTCTGCCCCTCGTGATTTTATAGCCCTCGATAAGATCACCCCTCATCCTCCTACGCTCCAGGGAAAAGAAATCCCAGCCTCTCCAGCCTCTCCCTCTAACTCAAACCTTCCAGTCCACTTGGAAATCCTTATTTCACCCTCTCCTGTTTAATAACATCCTTCCTATCACAGGGTGACCACAATTGTACACGGGGCTCCAAATGTGACCTGATCAATGTCCAGTAAAGAAGTAAAAGTAACATTTATTTATTAATCACAAGTCGGCTTACATTAACACTGCAGTGAAGTTACTGTGAAATTTCACGAGTTGCCTGTTCGGGTACACTGAGGGACAATTTAGCATGGCCAATCCACCTAACCTACACATCTTTGGACACTGAGGGACAATTTAGCATGGCCAATCCACCTAACCTACACATCTTTGGACACTAAGGGGCAATTTAGCACAGCCAATCCACCTAACCTACACATCTTTGGACACTAAGGGGCAATTTAGCATGGCCAATCCACCTAACCTACACATCTTTGGACACTAAGGGACAATTTAGCATAGCCAATCCACCTAACCTACACATCTTTGGACACTAAGGGACAATTTAGCATGGCCAATCCACCTAACCTACACATCTTTGGACACTAAGGGACAATTTAGCATAGCCAATCCACCTAACCTACACATCTTTGGACACTAAGGGACAATTTAGCATGGCCAATCCACCTAACCTACACATCTTTGGACACTAAGGGGCAATTTAGCATGGCCAATCCACCTAACCTACACATCTTTGGACACTAAGGGACAATTTAGCATGGCCAATTCACCTAACCTGCACATCTTTGGACACTAAGGGGCAATTTAGCATGGCCAATCCACCTAACCTACACATCTTTGGACACTAAGGGACAATTTAGCATGGCCAATCCACCTAACCTGCACATCTTTGGACACTAAGGGGCAATTTAGCATGGCCAATCCACCTAACCTGCACATCCTTGGACACTAAGGGGCAATTTAGCATGGCCAATCCCTCTAACCTACACATCTTTGGACACTAAGGGGCAATTCAGCATGGCCAATCCACCTAACCTACACATCTTTGGACACTAAGGGACAATTTAGCATGGCCAATCCACCTAACCTGCACATCTTTGGACACTAAGGGGCAATTTAGCATGGCCAATCCACCTAACCTACACATCTTTGGACACTAAGGGGCAATTCAGCATGGCCAATCCACCTAACCTACACATCTTTGGACACTAAGGGACAATTTAGCATGGCCAATCCACCTAACCTGCACATCTTTGGACACTAAGGGACAATTTAGCATGGCCAATCCACCTAACCTACACATCTTTGGACACTAAGGGGCAATTTAGCATGGCCAATCCGCCTAACCTACACATCTTTGGACACTAAGGGACAATTTCGCACGGCCAATCCACCTAACCTGCACATCTTTGGACACTAAGGGACAATTTAGCATGGCCAATCCACCTAACCTACACATCTTTGGACACTAAGGGGCAATTTAGCATGGCCAATCTACCTAACCTACACATCTTTGGACACTAAGGGACAATTTCGCACGGCCAATCCACCTAACCTGCACATCTTTGGACACTAAGGGGCAATTTAGCACGGCCAATCCACCTAACCTGCACATCTTTGGACACTAAGGGGCAATTTAGCACGGCCAATCCACCTAACCTGCACATCTTTGGACACTAAGGGGCAATTTAGCACGGCCAATCCACCTAACCTGCACATCTTTGGACACTAAGGGGCAATTTAGCACGGCCAATCCACCTAACCTACACATCTTTGGACACTAAGGGGCAATTTAGCATGGCCAATCCACCTAACCTACACATCTTTGGACACTAAGGGGCAATTTAGCATGGCCAATCCACCTAACCTACACATCTTTGGACACTAAGGGGCAATTTAGCACGGCCAATCCACCTAACCTGCACATCTTTGGACACTAAGGGGCAATTTAGCACGGCCAATCCACCTAACCTGCACATCTTTGGACACTAAGGGGCAATTTAGCACGGCCAATCCACCTAACCTGCACATCTTTGGACACTAAGGGGCAATTTAGCATGGCCAATCCACCTAACCTACACATCTTTGGACACTAAGGGGCAATTTAGCATGGCCAATCCACCTAACCTACACATCTTTGGACACTAAGGGGCAATTTAGCATGGCCAATCCACCTAACCTACACATCTTTGGACACTAAGGGACAATTTAGCATGGCCAATCCACCTAACCTACACATCTTTGGACACTAAGGGGCAATTTAGCATGGCCAATCCACCTAACCTACACATCTTTGGACACTAAGGGACAATTTAGCATGGCCAATCCACCTAACCCGCACATCCTTGGACAATGGGATGAACCACATGCAGACACGGGGAGAAACTCCGCACAGTGACCCAAGCCGGTAATTGAACCCGTGACCCCGGAGCTGTGAGGCAGCAGTGCCAAGCACTGTGCCACTGCCCGCTGGTGAAAGTTGCCCCAGCCTTCCGTGCGATGGCTCCACCCATGGCGGTGAGCAAGGTGGCATGGGAAACGTGCCCAGGCAACGGGCAGGATGTTGGCGGCCCGTGGTTACCGTGCGCTGAGGTCTTCACCATGGGGGGGGCGGGGGAAGGCCGGGACACTGGGCATGAGGGGAGAATCCGAGGACTGAAGGTCGATTTCTTTCTGCAGGCTGTGGATTTCCTCGCAGCTGCCAACAGTGACCTGAACATCTCGAATTTATTGGGAGTGCAAGTCAGCGTCGCTGAGCTCTACAGGTCAGTAATAACACACCTGGTAAAAACACAGCCTCACCGAATGGTTACCACACAGAAACAAGGCCATGGGCTCCATCTACTGCTGCCTCTTGCCGGGGCGTAGTCGTATCAGGGGTTGTGGTTCAGTCGGGCAGCACAGTCGGTGCAGGATTGGAGGGCCGAAGGGCCAGGTCCTGTGTTGTAATTTTCTTCGTTTCCTTGCCTTTGTCATCATAGAATCCCTACAGGGCAGGAGGAGGCCATTTGGCCCATCGGGTCTGCACTGACCACAGTCCTATCCCTGCAGCCTCATCTATTTACCTTGCTAATCCCTCTGACACTAAGGGGCAATTTAGCATGGCCAATCCACCTAACCTGCACATCTTTGGACACTAAGGGACAATTTAGCATGGCCAATCCACCTAACCTACACATCTTTGGACACTAAGGGGCAATTTAGCATGGCCAATCCACCTAACGTACACATCTTTGGACACTAAGGGGCAATTTAGCATGGCCAATCCACCTAACCTGCACATCTTTGGACACTAAGGGGCAATTTAGCATGGCCAATCCATCTAACCTACACATCTTTGGACACTAAGGGGCAATTTAGCATGGCCAATCCACCTAACCTGCACATCTTTGGACACTAAGGGGCAATTTAGCATGGCCAATCCACCTAACCTACACATCTTTGGACACTAAGGGACAATTTAGCATGGCCAATCCACCTAATCTACACATCTTTGGACACTAAGGGGCAATTTAGCATGGCCAATCCACCTAACCTGCACATCTTTGGACACTAAGGGACAATTTAGCATGGCCAATCCACCTAACCTACACATCTTTGGACACTAAGGGGCAATTTAGCATGGCCAATCCACCTAACGTACACATCTTTGGACACTAAGGGGCAATTTAGCATGGCCAATCCACCTAACCTGCACATCTTTGGACACTAAGGGGCAATTTAGCATGGCCAATCCATCTAACCTACACATCTTTGGACACTAAGGGGCAATTTAGCATGGCCAATCCACCTAACCTGCACATCTTTGGACACTAAGGGGCAATTTAGCATGGCCAATCCACCTAACCTACACATCTTTGGACACTAAGGGACAATTTAGCATGGCCAATCCACCTAATCTACACATCTTTGGACACTAAGGGGCAATTTAGCATGGCCAATCCTCCTAACTTGCACATCTTTGGACACTAAGGGACAATTTAGCATGGCCAATCCACCTAATCTACACATCTTTGGACACTAAGGGGCAATTTAGCATGGCCAATCCTCCTAACTTGCACATCTTTGGACACTAAGGGACAATTTAGCATGGCCAATCCACCTAACCTGCACATCTTTGGACACTAAGGGGCAATTTAGCATGGCCAATCCACCTAACCTGCACATCTTTGGACACTAAGGGGCAATTTAGCATGGCCAATCCACCTAACCTACACATCTTTGGACACTAAGGGACAATTTAGCATGGCCAATCCACCCAACCTGCACATCTTTGGACACTAAGGGACAATTTAGCATGGCCAATCCACCTAACCTACACATCTTTGGACACTAAGGGGCAAATTAGCATGGCCAATCCACCTAATCTACACATCTTTGGACACTAAGGGGCAATTTAGCATGGCCAATCCTCCTAACTTGCACATCTTTGGACACTAAGGGACAATTTAGCATGGCCAATCCACCTAACCTGCACATCTTTGGACACTAAGGGGCAATTTAGCATGGCCAATCCACCTAACCTGCACATCTTTGGACACTAAGGGACAATTTAGCATGGCCAATCCACCTAACCTACACATCTTTGGACACTAAGGGGCAATTTAGCATGGCCAATCCACCTAACGTACACATCTTTGGACACTAAGGGGCAATTTAGCATGGCCAATCCACCTAACCTGCACATCTTTGGACACTAAGGGGCAATTTAGCATGGCCAATCCATCTAACCTACACATCTTTGGACACTAAGGGACAATTTAGCATGGCCAATCCACCTAACCTGCACATCTTTGGACACTAAGGGGCAATTTAGCATGGCCAATCCACCTAACCTACACATCTTTGGACACTAAGGGACAATTTAGCATGGCCAATCCACCTAATCTACACATCTTTGGACACTAAGGGGCAATTTAGCATGGCCAATCCACCTAACCTACACATCTTTGGACACTAAGGGACAATTTAGCATGGCCAATCCACCTAATCTACACATCTTTGGACACTAAGGGGCAATTTAGCATGGCCAATCCTCCTAACTTGCACATCTTTGGACACTAAGGGACAATTTAGCATGGCCAATCCACCTAACCTGCACATCTTTGGACACTAAGGGGCAATTTAGCATGGCCAATCCACCTAACCTGCACATCTTTGGACACTAAGGGGCAATTTAGCATGGCCAATCCACCTAACCTACACATCTTTGGACACTAAGGGACAATTTAGCATGGCCAATCCACCCAACCTGCACATCTTTGGACACTAAGGGACAATTTAGCATGGCCAATCCACCTAACCTACACATCTTTGGACACTAAGGGGCAATTTAGCATGGCCAATCCACCTAATCTACACATCTTTGGACACTAAGGGGCAATTTAGCACGGCCAATCCACCTAACCTGCACATCTTTGGACACTAAGGGGCAATTTAGCATGGCCAATCCTCCTAACTTGCACATCTTTGGACACTAAGGGACAATTTAGCATGGCCAATCCACCTAACCTGCACATCTTTGGACACTAAGGGGCAATTTAGCATGGCCAATCCACCTAACCTGCACATCTTTGGACACTAAGGGACAATTTAGCATGGCCAATCCACCTAACCTACACATCTTTGGACACTAAGGGGCAATTTAGCATGGCCAATCCACCTAACGTACACATCTTTGGACACTAAGGGGCAATTTAGCATGGCCAATCCACCTAACCTGCACATCTTTGGACACTAAGGGGCAATTTAGCATGGCCAATCCATCTAACCTACACATCTTTGGACACTAAGGGACAATTTAGCATGGCCAATCCACCTAACCTGCACATCTTTGGACACTAAGGGGCAATTTAGCATGGCCAATCCACCTAACCTACACATCTTTGGACACTAAGGGACAATTTAGCATGGCCAATCCACCTAATCTACACATCTTTGGACACTAAGGGGCAATTTAGCATGGCCAATCCACCTAACCTACACATCTTTGGACACTAAGGGACAATTTAGCATGGCCAATCCACCTAATCTACACATCTTTGGACACTAAGGGGCAATTTAGCATGGCCAATCCTCCTAACTTGCACATCTTTGGACACTAAGGGACAATTTAGCATGGCCAATCCACCTAACCTGCACATCTTTGGACACTAAGGGGCAATTTAGCATGGCCAATCCACCTAACCTGCACATCTTTGGACACTAAGGGGCAATTTAGCATGGCCAATCCACCTAACCTACACATCTTTGGACACTAAGGGACAATTTAGCATGGCCAATCCACCCAACCTGCACATCTTTGGACACTAAGGGACAATTTAGCATGGCCAATCCACCTAACCTACACATCTTTGGACACTAAGGGGCAATTTAGCATGGCCAATCCACCTAATCTACACATCTTTGGACACTAAGGGGCAATTTAGCATGCCCAATCCTCCTAACTTGCACATCTTTGGACACTAAGGGACAATTTAGCATGGCCAATCCACCTAACCTGCACATCTTTGGACACTAAGGGGCAATTTAGCATGGCCAATCCACCTAACCTGCACATCTTTGGACACTAAGGGACAATTTAGCATGGCCAATCCCCCTAACCTGCACATCTTTGGACAGTAAGGGTCAATTTAGCATGGCCAATCCACCTAACCTACACATCTTTGGACAGTAAGGGTCAATTTAGCATGGCCAATCCACCTAACCTACACAGCTTCAGACTGTGGGAGGAAACCGGAGCACCCGGAGGAAACCCATGCAGACACAGGGAGAATGTGCAGCCTCTACACAGACTGTGAGCCGAGGCCGGAATTCAACCCGGGTTCCTGGCGCTGTGAGGCAGCAGTGCTATCCACCGTGCTACCCAGCCCCTTATTCCCGTTACACCGCCCTGTTTTCACTCTCAGTAACAGTGTCTATGATAGCAGTGGCTGGACAAATCCTCCCGGTTCACAAATGCCCTTCAGGGAAGGAAATCTGCCGTCCTTACCCGGTCTGGCCTACACGTGACTCCAGACGGTTGACTCTCAACTAAATTGGCCTCGTGAACCACCACCACCACCATCCCCTGCCCCGACTCTCCGAAGGCAATTAGGGACAGGCAAGGAGTGTAACGGTGGACTGCCAGTGATGTTTGTGAGTTGTTCCCGATTAAGTTCCCCAAATGTGGCCTTACCAACGTACCAAGTTGTAATCTGGCTGAGATGGTCCAATTTACAGAGCGTGGACAGGGGGTAAGAAGGTGGGATTGGTGTTAGGCAGTGAGACTATGGGGTGATCTCATGTTGGATCAGACGAATTATTCAGGAAAGAGACAACTCCAATCTCAGCAATCTGGCGGGGTTGGTTTTCAGGCTGATGAACGAGGTTCGCTGGGTTTGGAACCCATTCTGTTCCGTGAATGTCTGTATAAGCTGTGCACGTTCCTTGATGTCTTTTGTTCATCCACAGGTAATGCGGTCCACCTTGTTGTCCGACAAGGGGCATACACGCGGTGGGTCGTGCGAGGGCTGCTCTTGGATGTTGCTTCGAGAGTTGCCGAGTGCTTCACGTCGTTAGTGTACGCTTAAACTGGACCATCTGACGGGCAACATGACAGCTCAGTGACTATCACTGTTTGCTGTGCAGATACATGGATTTGGGCCGGTGTCTGCGGGAGTTTGCGCATTCTCCCCGTGCTTGCGTGGGTTTTCTCTGGGTGCTCCGGTTTCCTCTCACACCCCAAAAACGTGCTCTGAGGCTGATTGGTGTTAACAAATTGTCCCTAAATTAGACCTCCCTCAATCTGGCGCACATATAATTCCCTAAGTTTGCACCCCTTTATTGTGGAGTCCACGAGGTGTAGACAAAAGTCGTAGGTGGAAGAAGGATTGGGATGAGGCGCTGACTGAGTGTTAAAATGGGCAGCATGGGCTTGTTGGGCCGAAGGGCCTGTTTCCTGTGCTGTCCTGTTCTTTGTTCTTTGTGTTTTGGTGATGGTGGGAGAGGCGGGACTGACACCGGGAAGGAGGGGAGGAATCGCGGCCTTTGTGCACGGTTCGCCTTTGGCACCTCGTCCATCGTGACGCCTTTTCCGGAATATTCTCACCATACAAGGGGTGTTAGGCACGGGGAGGCACTCACCTTTGTCAGCTCGGATGTTGACAGTTCTGTGAGAGATCGTAATGATTTTTATGAAGCTCTGAAAAGCAGGAGGTTCCAGGTTCTGGATGTGGGGGGGAGTGGGGGGGGATCGATTGCATTTTGTTACCTCCCGATAAATGAGGTTGAGGGGAAGCTGGGATAGAATGCAGGAGAAGGGCTGAATGGCTCCGAACGTCGGCAGTAACAGCCCCGGGTGGAGAGCACGTGGTTTTGAGCGACTTCTCTTTCTCCTTCATTCAGGCGCTGTGAGAGGGGGGATTCATTGTTTCACTTCCTACCGGCGAATCAGAAGACGCAGTTAAACGAAGCCCTGAACCTGAGCACAGTACGTACCCACAACCCCCAGACACCCCACATTTTCTTTCTGTCTCTCTGCGCTCACGGCGTGTGAATGATGCTGTTAGCATTACAATGATGAAGAGGCACTTTTCAATGAAGTACTTTGAGTACATATAAATGGGGGACATTGACTGTTTTGCTCAAAGGGGTACAACTAGGGGATGGCTGGGACCCCCGGGCCTGAGAGGGGAGTTGAAGGACAACTAAGGAAAGGTCTGGTGGCTTGGACTTCAGCAGTTAGTCTGGAATATTCAGTCCCATGGCTGATTTGACTTGACCTGATTTAATTTGATTTGACTTGACTTAGTTTGACTTGATTTGATTTGATTTGATTCGATCGGACTTGATTTGACTTGATTTGATTCGATCGGACTTGATTTGACTTGACTTGACTTGATTTGATTTGATTGGACTTGATTTGATTTGATTGGACTTGACTTGATTTGATTCGACTTGACTTGATTTGATTTGATTTGACTTGATTTGATTTGACTTGACTTGATTTGACTTAATTGACTTTGTTTTATTTTATCGTTGTCACATGTATTGGGATACAGTGAAAAGTATTGCTTTCTCCGTGCTGTGCAGATAAAGCATACCGTTCATAGAGTACAGAGGGGATGTCGAAAGGAGAAGGTGTAGAATATAGTCTTACATTCACAGCTTGGATGTAGAGAAGGATCAACTTAATATAAGGTCTTCAAAAGTCTGACAGCAGCAGGGAAGAAGCTGTTCTTGACTCGGTTGGTATGTGACTTTTTCCCAATGGAAGAAGGTGGAAGAGAGAATGTCTGGGCTGTGTGGGGTCCTTAATTATGCCGGCTGCTTTTCCCCAGGCAGCAGGAAGATGGAGTCAATGGATGGGAGGCTGGTTTGCGTGATGGACTGGGCTACATTCACAACCTTTTGTAGTTCCTTGCGGTCTTGGGCAGAGCAGGAGCCCACACCAAGCTGTGATACAACCAGAAAGGATGCTTTCTATGGGGCATCTGGAAAAGTTGGTGTGAGTTGCAGCTGACGTGCCAAATTTCCTCAGCCCTTTTCCTGAGAAAGTAGAGGTGTTGGTGGGATTTCTGAATTATAGTGTCAGCATCGGGGGGACCAGGAAGGCGATTGGCCAGTTGGGGTGAGTGGAGAAGGGGATGTGCCACAAGACACAGGGCGACAGAATTCCAGTTCACAGAGGCTGGAATCACGGGAGAGCAAGCCGGGGTCGGGGAGGGAGTGCGTCGGAACGGTGGGGGGTAGGGCTTGTTTGCTTTGGCAAGGATGGGGGCAGAAGCTAATGCCTCCCTATTTCAGTACACAGCCGACTTGGAGAAGGTGGAGGAGCTGAATGTGGATCTGGGCACCATCATTCTGCTGGACAGTGCTAGCAACAACACCTTGATGGAATTTGCCAACAGTGGAATCGATAGTCTCAACTACACCCAACTCATTGAGCAGGTAGGGATCTGGAGGGACGGCGGGGGGAGTGGAGGGGGGTGGGAGGAGCTTAACTTACCTTCAATCTCAGATACTGAAGCAGGCCAGGTCCAAACGCAACAAGATCTGGACAATATCCAGGCTTGGGCACACAAGTGGCAACTAACGTTCACGCCACACCAATGCCAGGCACTGACCATCACCAATAAGAGACACTCTCACCACATTCAATGGTGTATCCATCACTGAATCCCCCCACTGTCAACATCCTGGGGGTTACCATTGACCAGAAACTGAGCTGGACCCAGCCATATAAATACTGTGGTTACCAGAGCAGGTCAGAGTCTGGGAATCCTGCGGAGAGTAACTCACCTCCTGACTCCCCCCAAAGCCTGTCCCCCATCTACAAGGCACAAGTCAGGAGTGTGATGGAATACTCCCCACTTGCCTGGATGGGTGCAGCTCCAACAACACTCAAGAAGCTCGACACCATCCAGGACAAAGCAGCCCCGCTTGATTGGCCCCCCCCATCCACAAACATTCACTCCCTCCACCACCGACACTCAGTAGCAGCAGTGTGTACCATCTACAAGATGCACTGCAGCAACTCATCCTTAGACAGCACCTTCCAAACCCATGACCTCTACCATCTAGAAGGACAAGGGCAGCAGATACATGGGGAACACCACCACCTGCAAGTTCCCCTCCGAGCCACTCACCATCCTGACTTGGAAATATATCGGCCGTTCCTTCACTGTCGCTGGGTCAAAATCCTGGAACTCCCTCCCTAACTGCACTGTGGATGTACCCACACCACACGGACTGACTGATGTCCAATAACAATCCTGGAACTCCCTCCCTAACAGCACTGTGGGTGTACCTACACCACACGGACTGACTGATGTCCAATAACAATCCTGGAACTCCCTCCCTAACAGCACTGTGGGTGTACCTACACCACACGGACTGACTGATGTCCAATAACAATCCTGGAACTCCCTCCCTAACAGCACTGTGGGTGTACCTACACCACACGGACTGACTGATGTCCAATAACAATCCTGGAACTCCCTCCCTAACAGCACTGTGGGTGTACCTACACCACACGGACTGACTGATGTCCAATAACGATCCTGGAACTCCCTCCCTAACAGCACTGTGGGTGTACCTACACCACACGGACTGACTGATGTCCAATAACGATCCTGGAACTCCCTCCCTAACAGCACTGTGGGTGTACCTACACCACACGGACTGACTGATGTCCAATAACGATCCTGGAACTCCCTCCCTAACAGCGCTGTGGGTGTACCTACACCACACGGACTGACTGATGTCCAATAACAATCCTGGAACTCCCTCCCTAACAGCGCTGTGGGTGTACCTACACCACACGGACTGACTGATGTCCAATAACAATCCTGGAACTCCCTCCCTAACAGCACTGTGGGTCAACCCACAAAATGTGGACTGCAGCATTTCAAGATGGTGGCTCACCACCACGTTCTCAAGGGGCAATTACGGATGGGTAATAAATTTGTGCGATGCCCATGTCCCACGAATGAATAAAAATAGCCTTCATAAATGGGTCTTTTTCCGATTGGCAGTTGTCAGAATGTAACCAATGATTAAATTTGATCTGTCGTCATGTGGCCAATGACAACAAGCTGTAAGAGTCAGCTGACCCAGTAAACCATGTAACCAATGACAGAACGACGTGATGATCAGCTGACTCAGTGTAAATAAGAACCTGTTGGGAATTGTGGGGAACTTGGAATGGCCCAGGGTGAGACCTCAAGTGTTGGAGTAATGAAGTTTCTTCATTCAACATTTATCTTTTGGAATAAGTTTTGTTTCACTTTATTGCCTACAACTGCCAGATGAACAGCGGTCAGTGATGAAGGGAGTTCCGCTAGGTTGACATTAGAACATAGAACATTACAGCACAGTACAGGCCCTTCGGCCCTCGATGTTGTGCCGAGCTATGTCCCAACCCAAGATCAAGCTGTCCCACTCCCTATCATTCTGGTGTGCTCCATGTTACATGTTGTTGACATGAGATATGATGTTGAAATTATATATTAATGATTTGGAAGAGGGAACTGAATGTATTATCTCCAAGTGTTTAAGTTTAAAGTTTATTTATTCATGTCACAAGTCGGCTTACGTTAACACTGCAATGAAGTTACTGTGAAAATCCCCTAGTTGCCACATTCCAGCGCCTGTTCGGGTTACACTGAGGGAGAATTTAGCACCTAACCAGCACGTCTTTTGGACTGTGGGAGGAAACCAGAGGAAACCCACGCAGACATGGGGAGAATGCGCAGACTCCGCACAGACAGTGACCCGAGCTGGGAATCGAACCTGGGTCCCTGGCGTCGTGAGGCGGCAGTGCTAACCACTGTGCCACCACGCTGCCCATGTTGCAGCTGATAGAAAGTTGGGTGGGAGGGTGAGCTGTGAGGAGGATGCAGAGATGTTTCAGCGTGATTTGGATAAGCTGTGTGTGTGGACATCTGCATGACAGATGCAATATAGTGTGGATCAATGTGAGGTGATCCACTTTGGTAGCAATAACAGGAAGGCAGATTATTACTTGACTGGGTGTAAGTTGAGAGAGGCGGATACTCAACGAGACCTTGATGTCCTCGTGCATCAGTCACTGAAAGTAAGCGCGCAGGTACAGCAGGCAGTAAAGAAGGGAAATAGTATGTTGGCCTTCATAGTGAGAGGGTTTGAGTACAGGGATAGGGATGCTTTACTGCAATTGTACAGGGCGTTGGTGAGGCCACACCTGGAGTATTGGTCTCCTTATCTGAGGCAGTTTTGGTCTCCTTATCTGAGGAAGGATGTCCTTGCTATAGAGGGAGTACAGCAAAGGTTTACCAGGCTGATCCCTGGGATGGCAGGTCTGTCATATGAGGAGAGACTAAGTCGGTTAGGATTATATTCACTGGAGTTTAGAAGAGTGAGAGGGGATCTCATAGAAACTTATAAAATTCTAACAGGGTTAGACAGGGTAGATTCAGAAAGAATGTTCCCGATGGTGGGGGGAGTCCAGAACTAGGGGGTCATAGTTTGAGGATAAGGGGTAAACCTTTTAGAACTGAGGTGAGGAGAAATTTCTTCACCCAGAGGGTGGTGAATGTGTGGAATTCACTCCCACAGAAAGTAGTTGAGGCCAAAACATTGTGCGATTTCAAGAAGGAATTAGATAGAGCTCTTGGGGCTAAAGGGATTGAGGGATATGGGAGGGGAAGTGGGGAGCGTTAGGATATTGAATTCAATGATTAATATGTGCCTTGAACATTTGATCTGAAGAAACCTTTACCGGCTCACTTTCATTTTTGTTCTAACCTTTCGGGTATTCTCTCTGCTGTGTTTCCACAGGTACAGGTACCGATTGTCAAATCGCAACTTCTGCCTCTCGCTGACCAGCTGGATGCGTTGACTTCCTCACAGGTTAGTGAGAAACCCCTGCTCCTGATCCTACCCCCATCTTTGTTAATGGTGGCCAATTATTGCTGATGGTGGCCAACCATTGTTAATGGTGGCCAACTATTGTTAACAGTGGTCCAATGTTGTTAATGATAGCTCAGCTCTTCCAAATGGTGGCCAACTATTGTTAATGGTGGCCAACTATTGTTACTGGTGGCCAACTATTCCAAATGGTAGCCAACTATTGCTAATGGTGGAAAATTATTTTTAATGTTGGACAATATTTACAAATGGTGGCCGACCAACATTTTTGGTGGCCAATTATTATTAATGGGGGACAGCCATCACTGAAGGTGTCCAACCATTGTTAATTGGCAGTAGCAGCAAACCATTGTTACTGATGGCCAACCATTGTTACTGATGGCCAACCAATGCTCTTGATGGCCAACCATTGTTACTGATGGCCAACCAATGCTCTTGATGGCCAACCATTGTTACTGATGGCCAACCAATGCTCATGACGGCCAACCATTGTTACTGATGGCCAACCAATGCTCATGATGGCTAACCATTATTTGTGGTGATTATCCTGATGTCAAACTTGGCTTTTGTTTTTTTTTACCTGCCACAGAACGCTGAAGTTAAAGACCGTTTAGTTCAACACTCTGAGGATCTGCGAGAGCTACAGAGGACGTCGGTGAGGGCGATAGAGCAGGAGCTGGTGGGTCATTACCACTTTACTATTGGGGTGGCGGGTGGGGATTTAAGAGCGTCGCCTGTATATCGTGACCATTTCTGTGTTGCTATGATTAGCAGTTGGAAATGGTCTAATTCCTTTTTGCCAGCGTCAGTTCTAAATGGTAAGACCTTGTGTTAGCACTGTTTAAATGTCTTTCTCCTTCCCTGCGACTTGTTACTGATTTCTGAACTGTTTTGATTGTCCCAAGTTTGACCGTTGTGTTAAAAGAATCAAAGAATGTCTGCGGTGAACATATTCCCATCTTAAAACCAGCTGTAAAATTGACCCTATCCCTGCTTTCCCCTTGCGTTCCTCCCTCTCTCACCAATTTTTACAGATGCACCATAGAAAGCATTTCTTTCCGATTGTATCACGGCTCATGCTCTGCCCAAGACCGCAAGGAACTACAAAGGGTCCTGAACGTAGCCCAGTCCATCATGCAAACCAGCCTCCCATCCATTGACTCCGTCGATACTTCCCACTGCCTCGGGAAATCATTGTTTCTTGCGCACTATACAGACAAAGCATACCACTCATAGAGTGCACAGGGGAGAAGGAAAGGGGAGGGTGCAGAATGTCGTGTTACAGTCATAGCTGGGGTGGCAAAGTGGTTATCACTACTGCTTCACAGGGGTCTGGATTCTGATACGGGGAGGGGTCATGGGGGGAAGGCAGGGGTCAAGATATTGAATTGGAAGATCAGCCATGATCAAAATGAATAGTGGAGCAGGCTCGAAGGGCTGAATGGCCTACCCTTTCTTCTATTTCTCTGTTTCTATGGATATGGAGTAAGTAAAATGGCCTGGGATTCACCTGAGAAGGTTGTTTAGACTTGACTAATCATTTCTATTCTCTTTCAGGCAACATTGAATGCAAGTTTCCGATTTTTGGCTTCTTTTGCCCCCACGATAAAGGTAGGTTATCCTTTCCCGTGTTTGTGACAGGTATAAGATGGTCTATTCTTTCCTCTTTCTCTGTACCCTCCCCCCACCACCACCCACCACCCCCGTCAGAACAGGGGGATTATGTCAATATTTCCATTTTCCCATCCAATAGCTCACTCCCCCAACTCTCCGTGTGTCCACACATACCTTAGTCACCTGGCAAACCTCCCTCCAGCCCTCTTGGAACTTTCCCTTCACCTTTCCAGCCTCGGACAGGAGGCCATTCAGCCCCTTAACCCTGTTTCTCCCAACTTTCAGAATCCTCCACCAGCCTAGAGTAGGAATAAGGCAGTTGGTTGGCGCCATCTGCCTTTCAGCTGGAAGAACTGAGATCCGTAAATTCTGATTTGATTTGATTTATTATTGTCCCATGTATTGGGATACAGTGAAAAGTATTGTTTGATTTATTATTGTCACGTGTATTGGGATACAGTGAAAAGTATTGTTTGATTTATTATTGTCCCATGTACTGGGATACAGTGGAAAGTATTGTTTGATTTATTATTGTCACATGTACTGGGATACAGTGAAAAGTATTGTTTGACTTATTATTGTCCCGTGTACTGGGATACAGTGAAAAGTATTGTTTGATTTATTATTGTCACATGTACTGGGATACAGTGAAAAGCATTGTTTGATTTATTATTGTCACATTTACTGGGATACAGTGAAAAGTATTGTTTGATTTATTATTGTCACGTGTATTGGGATACAGTGAAAAGTATTGTTTGATTTATTATTGTCACGTGTATTGGGATACAGTGAAAAGTATTGTTTGATTTATTATTGTCACGTGTATTGGGATACAGTGAAAAGTATTGTTTGATTTATTATTGTCACATGTACTGGGATACAGTGAAAAGCATTGTTTGATTTATTATTGTCACATGTACTGGGATACAGTGAAAAGTATTGTTTGATTTATTATTGTCACATGTACTGGGATACAGTGAAAAGTATTGTTTGATTTATTATTGTCCCGTGTACTGGGATACAGTGAAAAGTATTGTTTGATTTATTATTGTCACGTGTACTGGGATACAGTGAAAAGTATTGTTTGATTTATTATTGTCACATGTACTGGGATACAGTGAAAAGTATTGTTTGATTTATTATTGTCACGTGTACTGGGATACAGTGAAAAGTATTGTTTGATTTATTATTGTCCCGTGTACTGGGATACAGTGAAAAGTATTGTTTGATTTATTATTGTCACATGTACTGGGATACAGTGAAAAGCATTGTTTGATTTATTATTGTCACATGTACTGGGATACAGTGAAAAGTATTGTTTGATTTATTATTGTCCCGTGTACTGGGATACAGTGAAAAGTATTGTTTGATTTATTATTGTCACGTGTACTGGGATACAGTGAAAAGTATTGTTTGATTTATTATTGTCACATGTACTGGGATACAGTGAAAAGTATTGTTTGATTTATTATTGTCACGTGTATTGGGATACAGTGAAAAGTATTGTTTGATTTATTATTGTCACGTGTACTGGGATACAGTGAAAAGTATTGTTTCTTGCGCGCAATACAGACAAAGCATACTGTTCATAGAGTACATAGGGGAGAAGGAAAGGAGAGGGTGTAGAATGTAATGTTACAATCGTAGCTAAGGTGCAGAGAAAGATCAGCTTAATTTAATTTGATCTCAATTGTTATTGTCACATATATTGGTATACAGTGAAAAGGATTGTTCCCTGTGCACTCCATAGACAAAGCTTACCATTCATAGGGAAGGAAAGGAGAGAGTGCAGAATGTAGTGTTACAGTCATAGCTAGGGTGTAGAGAAAGATCACTTTAATGCGAGGTAGGTCCATTCAATAGTCTGACAGCAGCAGGGAAGAAGCTGTTCTTGAGTCGGTTTACGTGACCTCAGACTTTTGTATCTTTTTCCCGATGGAAGAAGGTTGAAGAGAGAATGTCCGGGGTGTGTGGGATCCTTAATTATACTGGCTGCTTTTCTCGAGGCAGCAGGAAGTGTAGACAGAGTCAATGGATGGGAGGCTGATGAAGGGAAGTGTGCATCCTGAACATTGACTGCAGGAGTTGGGATGTCTTGTTGAAGTTGTACAAGACATTAGTAAGGCCACACTTGGAATACTGTGTACAGTTCTGGTCACCCTATGATAGAAAGGATATTATTAAACTAAAAAGAATGCAGAATAGATTTACTCGGATGCTACTGTGACTTGAAGGATTGAGTTATGAGGAGAGGCTGAATAGACTGGGACTTTTTTCTCTGGAGCGTAGGGGGCTGAGGGATGATCTTACAGAGGTCTATAAAATAATGAGGGGCATAGATCAGCTAGACAGTCAATATCTTTTCCCAAAGGTAGGGGAGGCTAAAACTAGAGGGTATAGGTTTAAGGTGAGAGGGGAGAGATACAAAAGGATCCAGAGGGGCAATGTTTTCACACAGAGGGTGGTGAGTGTCTGGAACGAGCTGCCAGAGGCAGTAGGAAAGGCGGGTACAATTTTGTCTTTTAAAAAGCATTTAGACAGTTACATGGGTAAGATGGGTACAGAGGGACATGGGCCAAATGCGGAACAACTGGGAATAGCTTCGTGATTAGAAAAAGGGGCAGCATGGACAAGTTGGGCCGAAGGGTCTGTTTCCATGCTGTAAACCTCTATGACTCGATGACACCTTCTCAATCACCTTGGCCACCTATGTTGCCACTTTAAGGGAACTATGGACCTGCACACCAGATCCCTCTGTATGTTAATGTTGCTAAGGGTTCTGCCATTTGCTGTATAACTCATAACTAAATTTGAGTCTCCATACACCCCAAACACTAAATAATTCATCTGTTTTCCTTTTCTCAGGGTAAAATTCAGAACACCCTTCAGAGCACAGCGACAGCGGAAAGTCAGATAAAACCCAGCACCCTCACAGTCCTGAGAAACGTGAGTTATCCCATAACGCACACGAGTAAATCCAGGTGCGCTGGTGATGGTTACAGCGACAGAGGCAGGAAACGAGAGAGGCTCAGAGAACTCAAGAGTGGCAGAGTGACCGAGAGAGAGAGAGAGAGGGATATGGACAGGTGTGGCACAGTGGGTTAGCACTGCTGCCTCACAGCGCCAGGGACCCGGGTTTGATTCCCAGCTTGGGTCACTGCCTGCACATTCACCCCATGTCTTTGCAGGTTTCCTCTGGATGCTCCGGTTTCCTCCCACAATCGTGCTGGTTAGGTGCTAAATTCTCCCTCAGTGTAACCAGAACAGGTGCCGGAGTGTGGCTACTAGGGGATTTTCACAGTAACTTCATTGCAGTGTTAATGTAAGCTGATTTGTGACTAATAAATAAACTTTAATCTGTAAAAAAGCTCCGGGTTTGATGGGTTGACCATGCTAAGTTGTCCCTTCGTGTCCAAAGATGTGCAGGTTAGGTGGATTGGCCATACTAAATTGTCCCTTAGTGTCCAAAGATGTGCAGGTTAGGGGGATTGGCTATACTAAATTGTCCCTTAGTGTCCAAAGATGTGCAGGTTAGGTGGATTGGCCATGCTAAATTGTCCCTTGGTGTCCAAAGATGTGCAGGTTAGGTGGATTGGCCATGCTAAATTGCCCCTTAGTGTCCAAAGATGTGTAGGTGAGGTGGATTGGCCATGCTAAATTGCCCCTTAGTGTCCAAAGATGTGCAGGTTAGGGGGATTGGCCATGCTAAATTGCCCCTTAGTGTCCAAAGATGTGTAGGTGAGGTGGATTGGCCATGCTAAATTGCCCCTTAGTGTCCAAAGATGTGCAGGTTAGGGGGATTGGCCATGCTAAATTGCCCCTTAGTGTCCAAAGATGTGTAGGTGAGGTGGATTGGCCATGCTAATTTGCCCCTTAGTGTCCAAAGATGTGTAGGTTAGGTGGATTGGCCATGCTAAATTGTCCCTTGGTGTCCAAAGACGTGCAGGTTAGGTGAATTGGCCATACCTGTATCATAGGATCCCTACAATGTAGAGGGGTGCCATTCGGCCCATCGAGTCTGCAATGACCACAATCCCACCCAGGCCCAATCCCTGTAATCACATCTATTTACCTGCTAATTGTGCACTAAAGGGCAATTTATCACGGCCAATCCTCTTAGCCTGCACGTCTTTTGGACTGTGGGAGGAAACCGGAGCACCCAGAGGAAACCCACGCAGACATGGGAAGAATGTGCAGACAGTGACCCAAGCCGGGAATTGAACCCAGGTCCCTGGCACTGTGAGGCAGTAGCGTTAACCCACTGTGCCACCGTGCTGTATCTCTTGAATGACAAAAGCAAGGAGGGGAGAGACAGATACTGAGCGAGAGGGATAACCTGTAAACTGAGTCGGGGGAGAGAGTGGGAAAATAAGGACAGGGATGAAGGGAACAGGCTGGATTTTGACATTGTATTTTGCCCCGATGTTAACATTGCTGTGATAACCTGTTTTCTCAGGTGAGTCAGTGTCTCCTGCGTAAGGAACGTGGATACTTCACTCAGTACCTCGACTGGGCCCGGAGTACGGTGAGTATTAGTAACACCTCATTGACACCTCAACCCCAAATGGAGCATGGGGCATCGAATATAAAAATTGGCAGCTGTGTCGAACCTTAGTTAGGCCACAGTTGGAATAGTGTGTTCAATTCTGGTCGCCACACCACCAGAAGGATGTGGAGGCTTTGGAGAGGGTACAGAAGAGGTTTACCAGGATGTTGCCTGGTCTGGAGGGTATTAGCTGTGAGGAGAGGTTGGAGAAACTTGGTTTGTTCTCACTGGAGCGACGGAGATTGAGGGGCGACCTGATAGAGGTTTACAAGATTATGAGCGGTATGGACAGAGTGGATAGTCAGATGCTCTTTCCTAGGGTGGAAAGATCAATTACTCGGGGACACAGGTTTATGGTCCATGGGGAAAAGTTTAGAGGAGATGTGCGAGGCAAGTTTTTTTACACAGAGGGTGGTGAATGTCTGGAAGGCGCTGCCCAGGGAGGTGGTGGGAGCAGGTACGATCGCAGCATTTAAGGGGCAACTGGACAAATACATGAATAGGACGGGAATGGAAGGATACGGGTTCTGTAAGTGCATCCGGTTTTAGTTTAGGTATCATGATGGGTGCAGGTTTGGAGGGGCCGAAGGGCCTGTTCTCTGCTCTGACCAGCGTGTCTTTTGGACTGTGGGGGGAAACCCATGCAGACACGGGGAGAACGCGCAGACTCCACACAGACAGTGACCCAAGCCGGGAATCGAACCCTGGCACTGTGGGGCAGCAGTGCTAACCCACTGTGCCACCTTGGCATCTGTGTACAGTTCCCAGACAGGGGCAATGGGATGGGATCTGTGTACGGGACAGGGAATCCCAGACAGGGGCAATGGGATGGGGTCTGTGTACGGGACAGGGAATCCCAGACAGGGACAATGGGATGGGGTCTGTGTACGGGACAGGGAATCCCAGACAGGGGCGATGGGATGGGGTCTGTGTATGGGACAGGGAATCCCAGACAGGGGCAATGGGATGGGATCTGTGTACGGGACAGGGAATCCCAGACAGGGGCAATGGGATGGGGTCTGTGTACGGGACAGGGTGAAAAGGGTGATAAGCTTAGTCCTTTTGGTCTTGTCCAATGAAAGATGTGTTCTCTTACAGATTATTGACGATTTGCTCTCCTGCCAACCGGTGGTGATCCTTTTGGAAAATAGCCGTGTCATTTCCTGTGAATACATCACCAATCCTTGGGTAAGTCGAGTTCTGGAGCCCCCGCTTCCTGCCCTAACTTTCGGGGACTCCGCACGGCCTACATTGACCGTCCAGCAAAGAGGGAGGGCGGAATTTTCCCATCATGCCCCCTACCACGGGAATCGTAGTGGGCGTGACACGTGCCCCGCAAAGGACCCTTGACCTCGGGTAAGATTTTCCAGTCCTGGGGCGTGTGGGACTGGAGAATCCCAGCCCCGAGCATCCATATGGCGGGGGGGAGGGTGGGGGGCTACAGCCTGGATGAACATTCCCGGCACACAAGTGATCATCTCCAACAGGGGGTAATCTAACCATCGCCCCTTGGCATTGCGTTAGTGGGAGAGACTCGGATCCGAGGGGCACAGCCTCAGAGTAAAGGGTCAACCCTTTAGAACCGAGATAAGGAGGACTTTCTTCAGCCAGAGGGTTTGGGGAATCTGTGGAACTCATTGCTGCAGAGAGATGGGTCACTCAGTGTCTTTAAGCCAGAGATAGATTGGTTCTTAAGGAGCAGAATTAGGCCACTCGGCCCATCGAGTCTGCTCCACCATTCAATCATGGCTGATATCTTTCTCATCCCCATAACCCCTGATCCCCTTATTAATCACGAACCTATCTATCTCTGTCTTAAAGACACTCAATGACCCAGCCTCCTCTGCAGCAAAGAGTTCCACAGATTCCCCACTGTCTGGCTGTAGAAATTCCTCCTCATCTCTGTTTTAAAGGATCGTCCCTTCAGCCTGAGGTTGTGCCCTCTGGGTCTAGTTTTTCCTACGAGTGGAAACATCCTCTCCACGTCCACTCTATCCAGGCCTCGCAGTGTCCTGTAAGTTTCAATAAGATCCCCCCTCATCCTTCTAAACTCTATCGAGTACAGACCCAGAGTCCTCAAACACTCCTCATTCGACAAGCTCTTCATTCCAAGATTCTTGTGAACCTCCTCTGGACCCTTTCCAAGGCCAGCACATCCTTCCTTCGATATGGGGCCCAAAATTCCAAATGGTGCCTGACCAGAGCATTATACGGCCTCAGAAGTACATCCCTGCTCTTGTAATCTTGATTGGTAAGCGGTGGGGGGGGTCAAAGATTATGGGGAAAAGGCAGGAGAATGGGGTTGAGAAACATATCAGCCATGGTTGAATGGTGGGGCACACTCGATGGGCTGAATGGTCTAATTCTGCTCCGATACCTTATGTTCTCTTATTAAAGGCATTCTCTGAAACCCCTATCAACATCCTGGGGGTTACCATTGACCAGAAACTGAGCTGGACCCAGCCATATAAATACAGTGGTTACCAGAGCAGGTCAGAGGCTGGGAATCCTGCGGAGAGTAACTCACCTCCTGACTCCCCCTCCAAAGCCTGTCCCCCATCTACAAGTCAGGAGTGTGATGGAATACTCCCCACTTGCCTGGATGGGTGCGGCTCCCAACAACACTGGAAAGCTTATTTATTAATTGCAAGTCGGCTTACATTAACACTGCAATGAAGTTACTGTGAAAATCCCCACACTCCTGTCGGGGTTACACTGGGGGAGAATTTAGCTCCTAACCAGCAGGTCTTTCGGACTGTGGGAGGAAACCGGAGCAGCCGGAGGGAACCCACGCAGACACGGGGAGAATGTGCAGACAGTGACCCGAGGCCGGGAATCGAGCCCGGCTCCCTGGCGCTGTGAGGCAGCGGTGCTAACCACTCAATAAACTCAACCGAGAAAGCAGCCTCTCTTATCTCTCACCCTCCCCAGCCTCGGGGGGGGCAGTGGGATGCTGTGTTAACAGAAGGGTGGTTCGGGGGGAGTGACGCTGGTTAAAATCGGGCTGGTGCTGCCAGCTGACTGGAACTGTATTGTTTTAATTCCGACAGAACGCCTTCTGGTTTTGTTTGGGCTGGTGTACTCTCTTCCTCATCCCCAGTATCATCTTCGCCGTGAAGACAACAAAGCACTATCGGCCAGTGAAGAACAAGGCCAGCAGGTAAAGAACAGCACAGGAAGCAGGCCCTTCGGCCCTCCAAGCCTGTACCCGCTCATTGGTCCAACTGGACCATTCCTCTGTCTCCCTCCATTCCCGGTCTCCTCCTGTGACTATCCCGATAAACCATCCCAGCGAGTCCGCCCACACCACCCTGTCTGGCAGCACATCCCAGGACCCCCCCCCGCCAACCCTCTGTGTCCCTCTAATATCGGAGTTATACCTCACCACCCCCCTCACCGTGAGCCCGTGACCCCTCGTGTTCGTAAAGGCGCAGGCGAGAGCGGGAGAGAGGAGCGGGGAGGAGGAGAGAGAGCGAGAGAGAGAGAGTGGGGCAGGGAGGAGGAGGAGGAGAGAGAGAGGAGTGGGGAGGAGGAGGAGTAGGAGAGAGAGAGAGGAGAGAGGAGGAGTGGGAGTAGAGAGAGAGTGGGAGAGGAGAGAGAGAGAGAGAGAGCGAGAGAGAGAGAGAGGAGTGGGGAGGAGGAGGAGGAGGAGAGAGATGAGGGCAGAAGGGAGTGATGCCAAGCTTGGCAGTGGGTCTGGCTGCCAACGGGCTTCTCTTCACCCCATCCTTCCTGTCCTGAGATGTGTAGGTTCGAGAGATTAGTGGGTAAATATCAAGGGATATGCAATGGTGCCCTCGATCCGGCACAGGAGGAGGCCATTCGGCCCATTGAGTCTGTAAACATAGAAGATAGGAGCAGGAGGTGGCCATTTGGCCCTTCGAGCCTACTCTGCCATTCATCACCATCATGGCTGATTGTCCAACTCAATCGCCTCATCCTGCTTTCTCCCTTTGATCCCATTCGCTCCAAGTGGAATATCCAGCCGCCTCTGGAATACATTCAATGTTTTGGCAACAACTACTTCCTGTGGGAATGAATTCCACCGGCTGAAGAAATGTCTCCTCAACTCCATCCTAAATGGTCTACCCCGAATCCTCAGACTGTGACCCCCTGGTTCTGGTCTCCCCCACCATCGGGAACATCCTCCCTGCATCTACCCTGTTAGAATTTTATAAGTCTCTATGAGATCCCCCCCTCATTCATCTGAACTCCAGTGAAAACAATCCTAACTTAATCAATCTCTCCTCATACACCAGTCCCGCCATCCCCGGGATCAGCCTGGTAAACCCTCGCTGCACTCCCTCGAGAGCAAGAACATCCTTCCTCAGGAAAAGGAGACCAAAACTGCACACAATACTCCAGGTGTGGCCTCACCAAGGCCCTGTATAATTACAACAACACATGCCTGCCCCTGTACTCGAAACCTCTCCCAATGAAGACCAACACAGGGCAGCACGGTAGCACAGTGGTTAGCACTGCTGCTTCACAGCTCCAGGGACCCGGGTTCGATTCCCGGCTCGGGTCACTGTCTGTGCGGAGTCTGCACATTCTCCCCGTGTCTGCGTGGGTTTCCTCCCACACTCCAAAGTTCGGTTGATTGGCCCCTTAGTGTCCTGAGATGCGTAGGTTCGAGGGATTAGTGGGGGAATATTCAAGGGATATGGGGAGTAGGGAATGGGTGGGATTGTAGTCGGTGCTGACTCGATGGGCTGAATGGCCTCTTTCTGCACTGTAGGGTTCGATGATTCTATGAAGATACCATCTGTAGTGTCCCTCCAAGCGAGCACAGTGACTTATTCCAACTCAAGAACCATCTAAAGCCCTTGCGAATGGTTGGATTGGACCCGTCTCCGTCACACTTCCAGGCAAAACATCCCAGGCCCCAGCCACACACTGTGTGAGAAAGCTTTTTCCTCACATTGCCTTTGCTTCTCTGACTTTAACTCGGAGTCCCTCTCGTTTCCCTCACCCTGTTACGAGCGGGGACAGTTCCTCCTGATCGACTCTGTCCAACGCCCCCCTCAGTGTTTGAACCATCTCAATCAGACCACCTCTCGAAGGAGAGTGTGTCTCTCCATCATTGCTGAGGGTTTATCAGTGCCGATTTTGTGTGGCAATTTACACCTCACCTTTTCCGAGTGTGATATTTGACTGTCCACCAGCCTGCCCTGTCACTGTGTCTCCAGGAGGTCTCTCCAGGAACACTCGGTCAGCATTCCCTGTAATCCTGTCTCTTCCCACAGACTGAGACAAAGTCAAGCTGTTTGCTCATGATCCATTCTGAAGTCCCAGAGATCTGTGACGTGGTCCTGCTCTGTGAGAATCAGACACCTTAACCATTGCTCCAAGGCAGTGGAAACAGCAGGACGCCAATATATCAGTGTTCCCCTCGATTACCACCCCCCCTCTCTCACCGGGCTGGTTCACACTGCTCCCCACTCCCTCTCTCTCTCCCCCTCTCTCTATCCCTCACTCCTCCTCCCCACTCCCCCTCCTTCTCTCCCTCTCTACCCCCCACTCCTCCCCACTCCCTCTCTCTCTCTCCCCCACTCCCTCTCTCTCTCCCCCTCTCTCTATCCCTCACTCCTCCTCCCCACTCCCCCTCCTTCTCTCCCTCTCTACCCCCCACTCCTCCCCACTCCCTCTCTCTCTCTCCCCCACTCCCTCTCTCTCTCTCCCTCTCTCTATCCCTCACTCCTCCTCCCCACTCTCTCTCCCTCTCTCTCCCCCCACTCCTTCTCTCCCTCTCTATCCCCCACTCCTCCCCACTCCCTCTCCTTCTCTCCCTCTCTCCCTCTCTTCCTCTCTCCCCATCACTGTTCTCCATCCTCTCCTTTTGTCTCTCTTCCTCCCTCTCTCTCCCCCTGCCCCCCTCCCACACTCTCTCTCTCTCTCCCCCACTGCCCTTTCTCTCTCTCTGTCACTCTCCCCCGGCCTCTCTCCCTCCCTCTCCCCCTCTCCCTCTCCCCCCTCCCTCTCCCCCTCTTCCTCTTCCCCCTCTCTCTTTCGCTCTCTCTCCTCCCCGACCCCCTGTTTCTCTCTCTCTCTGTCTCTCTCTCTCCCCCCCTTCTCCTCTCTCTCTCTATTGATCTCCTTCTCTCTCTCTCTATCTCTCCCTCTCTATCTCCTCTCTCTCTCTCTCTACCTCCTCTATCTCTCTCTCTCTCTATATATATATATCTCCTTCTCTCTCTCTGTCTCGATCTCCTCCTGCCCTCTCTCTCTATCTCCTCCTTCTCTGTCTCTCTTTCTGTCTCTCTCCCCTCACTCTCTCTCTCTATCTCCTCTGTCTGTCTTGCTCTCTTTCTCTCTCTCTATCTCCTTCCCTCTCTCTCTCTCTAACAATTTAACCTTGTGTTTTTTTGCAGTCCGGATTTTGCTGAACTGACGAACCTGAAGTTTCCACGTGCACAGAATAGGTATGCTGTCCCAGGAACAAACCTGTGAGTAGCAGCCCACAATCTGTGACGGTCTGCCAGCCAGGGGCAACAATGTCCAAAAATGCATAGGTTAGGTGGATTGGCCATGCTAAATTGTCCCTTAGTGTCCAAAGATGTGTAGGTTAGGTGGATTGGCCATGCTAAATTGTCCCTTAGTGTCCAAAGATGTGCAGGTTAGGTGGATTGGCCATGCTAAATTGCCCCTTAGTGTCCAAAGATGTGCAGGTTAAGTGGATTGGCCATGCTAAATTGTCCCTTAGTGTCCAAAGATGTGCAGGTTAGGTGGATTGGCCATGCTAAATTGCCCCTTAGTGTCCAAAGATGTGCAGGTTAGGTGGATTGGCCATGCTAAATTGCCCCTTAATGTCCAAAGATGTGCAGGTTAGGTGGATTGGCCATGCTAAATTGTCCCTTAGTGTCCAAAGATGTGCAGGTTAGGTGGATTGGCCATGCTAAATTGCCCCTTAATGTCCAAAGATGTGCAGGTTAGGTGGATTGGCCATGCTAAATTGCCCCTTAGTGTCAGGGGTACTGTAGGGGGTAAATGCATGGGGATAAGGCCTGGGTGGGCTTGTGGTCGGTGCAGACCCGATGGGCCAACTGGCCTTCTTCTGCACTGTTGTGAATTCTCTGATTCTATCATCCACAACAGCGACACAACATTTGAACCATTTTCATGCTGACTGGCGTTGATTGGTGTCTTGTTAACTTGTCAATGGCGGGATGGATATTTGTGCGATAGATTCTCACTGGCTCAGTGGGGTATGAGACCTCCTCTCCCACACAATGTTAAAACCTCTCTCTGTCTCTCCTGTTTCTGTTTGTACAGATACTCATCTCCAACTTTCTGACTGCCCCCAACGAGAATCGGAGAGTGAGAAATCAAAGCCTCTTTGTTTCCTTTGACCCTCGGGATGTGCTGACTCCCTCTGACTGTCCTTAGCCAAGTTTGCTGCTGCCCCTTTTCCTGTTTTCCCTTCTGCTGTCTGCCGCGATCCCGGATCCTTCCATCCTGGGCTTTCAGTTGAGGAACTGTCTGTCCGCGTCCTGCTGCTGTCCAAAGCTGAGTTGGACTCAGACCCCAGGTACCTGGGTGCCCACGGTCTTTGGACATCCAGACTAATAGCTTCCAGATTCCCGCAGGATCCCAGATGTTTACAGCTGGATTTCCCCAGGGATTCCTGGACTGATCTTCGCAGCGTCGGTGTGGAGATCTCAGGTGCTCGTAACAAAAGAGACCGTTTCTTTCCAATTGGGTGGGGGCCTCGCTGGCTGGCTCCAACATTTGTTGCCCCATCCCTAATTGCCCCTTGAACTGAGTGTCTCACTCGGCCATTTTCAAAGGGGCAGTTAAGAACTAGCCGCTTTGCGTTGGAAAGCCACACCGGGTAAGGACAGCAGATTTCCTTCCCCAAAGGACATCAGGATGGTATGATGGTTAGTGCTGCTGTCTCGCAGCGCCAGGGACCCGGGTCCAATTCCACCCTTGGAAGACTGTCTGTCTGTGTGTGGAGTTTGCACGTTCTCCTTTGTGTCTGTGTGGGTTTCCTCCCACACTCCAAAGATGTGTAGGTTAGGTGGATTGGCCATGCTAAATTGCCCCTTAGTGTCCCAAGATGTGTAGGTTAGGTGGATTGGCCATGCTAAATTGCCCCTTAGGGTCCTAAGATGTGCAGGTTAGATGGATTGGCCATGCTAAATTGCCCCTTAGGGTCCTAAGATGTGCAGGTTAGATGGATTGGCCATGCTAAATTGTCCCTTAGTGTCCAAAGATGTGCAGGTTAGGAGGATTGGCCATGCTAAATTGCCCCTTAGTGTCCAAAGATGTGTAGGTTAGGAGGATTGAATATAAAAGTAGGGAGGTCTTGCTGCAGCTGTATAGGGCATTGGTGAGGCCGCAGCTGGAGTACTGTGTGCAGTTTTGGCGCCGCACCTGCGCAAGGATATTTTGGCCTTGGAGGGAGTGCAGAGGAGGTTTACTAGGCTGATACCGGAGTTGAGGGGGTTGAGCTATGAGGAGAGGCTGAATAAACTAGGCTTGTACTCGTTAGAGTTTAGAAGAATGAGGGGAGATCTCATTGAGACGTATAAGATGATGAATGGGATGGATAGGATAGAGGTGGAAAGACTCTTCCCGCTCAAAAAAGACAGTAGGACTAGGGGGCACAGCCTCAAGATAAAGGGGGGGCAGTTCAGAACGGAGTTGAGGAGGAACTTCTTCACTCAAAGGGTGGTGAAATCTCTGGAATTCTCTGCCCGTTGAAGTGGTGGAGGCTGCCTCGATAAATATTTTTAAGAAGCGGGTTGATGGGTTTTTGATAAGAGAGGGGATTAAGGGTTATGGGGAGAGGGCGGGAAAGTGGAACTGAGCCACGACAGATCAGCCATGATCTTATTGAATGGCGGGGCAGGCTCGAAGGGCCAGATGGCCTACTCCTGCTCCTATTTCTTATGTTCTTATGTTCTTATGTTCTTATGAATGGGCCATGCTAAATTGCCCCTTAGTGTCCAAAGATGTGCAGGTTAGGAGGATTGGCCATGCTAAATTGTCCCTTAGTGTCCAAAGATGTGCAGGTTAGGAGGATTGGCCATGCTAAATTGCCCCTTAGTGTCCAAAGATGTGCAGGTTAGGTGGATTGGCAATGCTAAACTGTCCCTTAGTGTCCAAAGATGTGCAGGTTTAGGGGATTGGCCATGCTAAATTGTCCCTTAGTGTCCAAAGATGTGCAGGTTCGGTGGATTGGCCATGCTAAATTGCCCCTTAGTGTCCAAAGATGTGCAGGTTAGGGGGATTGGCCATGCTAAATTGTCCCTTAGTGTCCAAAGATGTGCAGGTTTAGGGGATTGGCCATGCTAAATTGTCCCTTAGTGTCCAAAGATGTGTAGGTTAGGTGGATTGGCCATGCTAAATTGCTCCTTAGTGTCCAAAGATGTGCGGGTTAGGTGGATTGGCCATGCTAAATTGTCCCTTAGTGCCCAAGATGTGCAGGTTAGGTGGATTGGCCATGCTAAATTGCCCCTTAGTGCCCAAAGATGTGTAGGTTAGGTGGATTGGCCATGCTAAATTGCTCCTTAGTGTCCAAAGATGTGCGGGTTAGGGAGTTTACTGGGTAAAATACATGGGATTATGGGGATAGGGCCTGGGTAAGATACTCTGTTGGAGAGTTGGTACAGACTCAATGGGCTGAATGGCCTCCTTCTGCCCAGTTGGGATTCTATGGTTCTATGATTAGTGACCCAGATGGGTTTTTCTGATACTGGATGATCTTCGCACTCAGAAAGCAACTTTCAAATCCTGAAATTGCAAAATCCCAAGACTATTCTAAAACCTACCATCTAGAAGGACAAGGGCAGCAGATACATGGGGAACACCACCACCTGCAAGTTCCCCTCCGAGCCACTCACCATCCTGACTTGGAAATATATCGGCCGTTCCTTCACTGTCGCTGGGTCAAAATCCTGGAATTCCCTCCCTAACAGCACTGTGGGTGTACCTGCACCACACAGACTGACTGATGTCCAATAACAATCCTGGAACTCCCTCCCTAACAGCACTGTGGGTGTACCTACACCACACAGACTGACTGATGTCCAATAACAATCCTGGAACTCCCTCCCTGACAGCACTGTGGGTGTACCTACACCACACGGACTGACTGATGTCCAATAACAATCCTGGAACTCCCTCCCTAACAGCACTGTGGGAGTACCTACACCACACAGACTGACTGATGTCCAATAACAATCCTGGAACTCCCTCCCTAACAGCACTGTGGGTGTACCTACACCACACGGACTGACTGATGTCCAATAACAATCCTGGAACTCCCTCCCTAACAGCACTGTGGGTGTACCTACACCACACAGACTGACTGATGTCCAATAACAATCCTGGAACTCCCTCCCTAACAGCACTGTGGGTGTACCTGCACCACACGGACTGACTGATGTCCAATAACAATCCTGGAACTCCCTCCCTAACAGCACTGAGGGTGTACCTACACCACATGGGTTTGAGATGGGGGCTCGCCCACCACCTTCTCAGGGGGACAATTCGGGATTGGTTCACAAAAAAACGAGCCTGTGAGAGTGTTTGAAGGAAATTCGGAATGAAATTGAAATCGCCAGTCTGAGGCCCAGGTGGGATTTGAACCGTCTGCTGCCAGAGCCTGTGTCTTATCAATGAGATGATGTGAACTCCACACCCTGGTGTGGTCACGGATCAGGTGAGGCACAGACTATCAGACAGGCCGGACAGTTCATGTGGAGACAGTGGGGATGGAGAGATAGGGACTGTCTCTCTATCTCTCTCTCATTCCCTCGCTCTCTCTCTCTCTCTCGTTCACTTTCTCTCACTCTCTCTCTTGTTCCCCCTCTCACTCTCTTGTTTTCTCTCTCTCTCTCATTCCCTCTCTCTCGCGATCCCTCTCTCCCTCTCTTGTTCTCACTCCCTCTCTTTCTTGCTCTCTCTCTCACTCTATCTTTCTCTCTCCTTCCCTCTCTTGTTTCCTCTCTCTCTCTCTCTTTCTCACTCTATCTTTCTCTCTCTCTTGTTTCCTCTCTCTCATTCCCTCGTGCTCTCTTTCCCTCTCTCTTTCTCGTTCTCTCTCTCTCCCCCATTCCCCATCTCTCTCTCATTCCCCATCTCTCTCTCGTTCCCCTGTCTCTCTCTCTCATTTCCCCTCTCTCTCCCCCTCTCATTCTCCCCTCTGTCATCCCCTCTCTTGTTACGTCTTTCTCGTTTCCTCTCTCTCTCTCTCGTCCCCCTCTCGTTCCCTCTCTCTTGTTCTCTCTCCTTCTCCCATTCCCTCTCTTGTTCCCTCTCTCTCTCTTTCCCCCCTCTCTCTCATGTTCCCCTTCTCTCTTTCATTTCATCTCTTTCGTTCCCTTTCTCTCTCTCTGTCTCTCATCTCCCCTCTCTCTCATTCCTTCCCTCGTTCCCTCTGTCTCTCTCGTTCCCCTCCTCTCTCTGTCTGTTGTTTCCACTTGCTGTCTCAGTGTGAGTGGTTGAGACAGCGCTGGGACAAGGCTGTGTCCTGTACCCTCGGAATGCTGCTAACCTGGAATTTTACTGCTACTATTTGACTACCTTTGTCTGATAAATTATCCTCCATGTAATTAATAAAAGTATTTTATACAGTAAGATGATGGCGTTTCAGTTTCTTTTATTCATTCATGGGACATTTATTGCCCATCCCTAGTTGCCTGAGGGCAGTTGAGAGTCATTGCTGTGGCTCTGGAGTCACATGTAGGCCAGACCGGGGTAAGGACGGCAGATTTCCTTCCCTAAAGGGAACCAGATGGGTTTTTCCGACAATGGTTTCATCAGGAGATTCTTAATTCCAGATATTTTTTATTGAATTCAAATTCCACCATCTGCCGTGGTGGGATTCGAACCCAGACCACGAGCTGAGTTTCTGGATTAATAGTCCAGTGATAATACCACGAAGCCATTGCCTCTCCCTATTTATTCATCAGCACAGAAAGAGGGTAGCACAGTGGGTTAGCACTGCTGCCTCACAGCACCAGGGAGCCAGGTTCGATTCCCAGCTCGGGTCACTGTCTGTGCGGAGTCTGCACATTCTCCCCGTGTCTGCGTGGGTTTCGTCCGGGTGCTCTGGTTTCCTCCCACGCTCCGAGAGACATGCTGGTTAGGGGGATTGGCCATGCTACGTTGACCCTAGTGTCGGGGGGAACTACCTCGGGTCAATGCATGGGTTTGGGGTAGGGCCTGGACGGGATTGTGGTCAGTGTAGACTTGATGGGCCAAATGGCCTCCTTCTGCGCTGAAGGGAGTCTGTGATTTATGAATGAGGCCATTCAGCCCATTGTGTCTTTGGCAGCCATCAAGCACTTATCTATTCTAACCCCAACATCCTTGCACTTGGTCCGTAGCCTTGTGTGCTACGTTGTACTGAGTGCTCATCTAGATGTTGTGAGGGTTGCCACCTCTACCCCCACCCCTTTCAGGGAGCGAGTCCCCCCACCCTCTGGGTGAGGAAATCTTTCCCTCTCAATCTCCTGCCCCCTTTCCCTTCAATCTCCCCGGTTACTGCCCCCTCCACTAAGGGGGAAAAGTATCATTCTGTACCCCTCGATCGGTCCCCCTCAGCTTTCCCTTGCTGGAGGGAAAACAACCCCAATCTGACCAGTCTCTCTTCACAGCTCGATCCCAGGCAGCATCCTGGACAATCTCCTCCGCACCCCTCCAGCACAAACCTTCCTATAATGTGGAGACCAGAACTGCACACAGTACTCCAGCTGTGCCCTAACCAGTGTTTTATACAGCTCCATTATAACCCCCCCCCCCCCCCCGCTCTTATATATTCTAAACCTTGGCAAGTCTGCCTTCTTAACCCACCTTATCTCCCCATCCTACTGCCCTCAGGGATCTTTTGACACACCATCTCTGCTCTCAGGAAAAGGGTGTGTGAGTGTGATTGAGTGTGTGTGTGTGCGAGTGTGATTGAGTGTGTGTGAGTGATTGAGTGTGTGTGTGAGTGTGTGTGTGTGAGTGTGATTGTGTGTGTGTGTGAGTGCGAGTGTGATTGAGTATGTGTGTGATTGAGTGTGAGTGTGATTGTGTGTGTGCGAGTGTGATTGTGTGTGTGTGTGAGTGATTGAGTGTGAGTGTGATTGAGTGTGTGTGAGTGTGATTGAGTGTGAGTGTGATTGAGTGTGTGTGTGTTAGAGAAAGAGTGTGTGTGTGAGAGAGAGTGTGTTATGTGTGTGTGAGAAACTGTGTGTGTGAGTGAGTGTGTGTGTGTGTGATCAGTCAGTCGGTGCTGTGTGTGTGTGTGTGAGAGACTGTGTGTGTGAGAGAGACTGTCTGTGTGTGTTTGTGTGTAATCAGTCAGTTGGTGCTGTGAGTGAGTGTGTGTGAGTGAGTGAGACTGTGTGTGTGTGAGTGTGTGATCAGTCAGTCAGTCGGTGTTGTGTGTGTGAGTGAGAGAGACTGTGAGTGTATGTGTGTGTGATCAGTTAGTCGGTGCTGTGTGAGTGTGAGTGAGTGAGTGAGACTGTGAGTGTGTGTGTAATCAGTCAGTCAGTCGGTGTTGTGTTGCTGTCCCGCTGCCTGTGCGGTGTGTGATTGCTGAGTGGCGATGCAGGTTTGTTGTCCCTGTCCCCCCCCCCGGGTATTGAACAGACAGAGGGGGGGGGGGGGGGTGAGAGTCTGTCCCTGGGGCTCCTGTTTGTGTGAACAATTCCCAATCCTGTCCCAGTTCTCCCAGTCGGGAATTGGGCTCAGCTCCGAGCTTCTCTCAGTCACGGCTCAGCTCCGCGGCTTCTCTCAGTCACTCCCGCAGCCTCCGGCTCCCCGCTTCATCCCTTCATCCCCTCCATCCTCCTTCCCTCCCTCCCTCCATCCTCCCTTCCCTCTCTCCCCTCCATCCTCCCTCCCTCCCTCTCTCTCCCTCCATCCTCCTCCTTCTCCGACTGCCTTCGTTTCGTCTGTTTTCTTTTGCCCTGTTGCTGCCGACCCACCCCATTATCCCCCTCCCCCACCCCCCCCATATCCCCCCCTCCCCACCCCCCCCCCATATCCCCCCTCCCCACCCCCCCCAATATCCCCCCCCCCCCATATCCCCCCATACCCCCCCTCCCCCACCCCCCCCACATATCCCCCCCTCCCCCACCCCCCCCCTACCCCCCTCCCCCCCCCCCCCCCCCCCCCCCCCCCACATATCCCCCCCTCCCCCACCCCCCCCACTATCCCCCCCTCCCCCACCCCCCCACATATCCCCCCCTCCCCCACCCCCCCCACATATCCCCCACCCCCCCCACATATCCCCCCTCCCCCACCCCCCCCACATATCCCACCCCCCCCCACATCCCCCCTCCCCCACCCCCCCACATATCCCCCCCTCCCCCACCCCCCCCACATATCCCCCTCCCCCCCCCCCCCCCCCACATATCCCACCCCCTCTCTCCCCCCCCCCTCTTACTCTCTAACTCCAACAGCCCTGTGTTACTCCCCACGATACCCGCTTGCCAGTTTAATACGGTGGGGAGAATTCTCCTCCCCGGGAGTGGAAGCAGCTGCTGTGAATCGCAGGAGCGACCTGCATTTACGTAGCGCCTTTCCTGTGACAAACCTCCCCCCACAGCGTTTCACATAACACAGAACAGGAACAGGCCCTTCAGCCCCCCGCACTGACCCTGATACCTAAACTAAAACCAGATGCGCTTAATGTTGGCAAGTGCGAGGTGGTCCACTTTGGTAGGAATAATGGTAGGAAGGATTATTACTTACGTGGCGAAAAACTGCAGCAGGCGACGGTGCAGAGGGACCTCGGGGTCCTTGTGCACGAGTCGCAAAAACCCAGCCTGCAGGTGCAGCAGGTGGTCAGGAAGGCGAATGGGATGCTGGCCTTCATAGCGAGAGGGATTGAATATAAAAGTAGGGAGGTCTTGCTGCAGCTGTATAGGGCATGGTGAGGCCGCAGCTGGAGTACTGTGTGCAGTTTTGGGCGCCGCACCTGTGCAAAGATATTTTGGCCTTGGACGGAGTGCAGAGGAGGTTTACTAGGCTGATACCGGAGTTGAGGGGGTTGAGCTATGAGGAGGGGCTGAATAGACTGGGCTTGTACTCGGAGTTTAGAAGGATGGGGGGGAATCTTATAGAGACATATAAGGTAATGAAGGGATGGGTAGGATAGAGGTAGAGAGACTCTTCCCGCTGAGAAAGACAGCAGGACAAGAGGACACAGCCTCAAGATAAAGGGGCGCGGTTTAGAACAGAGTTGAGGAGGAACTTCTTCACTCAAAGGGTGGTGAATCTCTGGAATTCTCTGCCCGTTGAAGTGGTGGAGGCTGCCTCGCTAAATATTTTTAAGACGCGGGTTGATGGGTTTTTGATAAGAGAGGGGATTAAGGGTTATGGGGAGAGGGCGGGAATGTGGAACTGAGCCACGACAGATCAGCCACGATCTTATTGAATGGCGGGGCAAGCTCGAAGGGCTAGATGGCCTACTCCTGCTCCTATTTCTTATGTTCTTTATGTTCTTATGTACTGGGATACAGTGAAAAGTATTGTTTGATTTATTATTGTCACGTGTACTGGGGTACAGTGAAAAGTATTGTTTGATTTATTATTGTCACATGTATTGGGATCCAGTGAAAAGTATTGTTTGATTTATTATTGTCACATGTATTGGGATCCAGTGAAAAGTATTGTTTGATTTATTATTGTCACGTGTACTGGGATACAGTGAAAAGTATTGTTTGATTTATTATTGTCATGTGTACTGGGATACGGTGAAAAGTATTGTTTGATTTATTATTGTCACGTGTACTGGGATGCAGTGAAAAGTATTGTTTGATTTATTATTGTCACATGTATTGGGATACAGTGAAAAGTATTGTTTGATTTATTATTGTCACGTGTACTGGGATACAGTGAAAAGTATTGTTTGATTTATTATTGTCACGTGTACTGGGATGCAGTGAAAAGTATTGTTTGATTTATTATTGTCACATGTATTGGGATACAGTGAAAAGTATTGTTTGATTTATTATTGTCACGTGTACTGGGATACAGTGAAAAGTATTGTTTGATTTATTATTGTCATGTGTACTGGGATACGGTGAAAAGTATTGTTTGATTTATTATTGTCACGTGTACTGGGATACAGTGAAAAGTATTGTTTGATTTATTATTGTCACATGTATTGGGATACAGTGAAAAGTATTGTTTGATTTATTATTGTCACGTGTACTGGGATGCAGTGAAAAGTATTGTTTGATTTATTATTGTCACATGTATTGGGATACAGTGAAAAGTATTGTTTGATTTATTATTGTCACGTGTACTGGGATACAGTGAAAAGTATTGTTTGATTTATTATTGTCACGTGTACTGGGATGCAGTGAAAAGTATTGTTTGATTTATTATTGTCACATGTATTGGGATACAGTGAAAAGTATTGTTTGATTTATTATTGTCACGTGTACTGGGATACAGTGAAAAGTATTGTTTGATTTATTATTGTCACATGTATTGGGATACAGTGAAAAGTATTGTTTGATTTATTATTGTCACGTGTACTGGGATACAGTGAAAAGTATTGTTTGATTTATTATTGTCACGTGTACTGGGATACAGTGAAAAGTATTGTTTGATTTATTATTGTCCCGTGTATTGGGATACAGTGAAAAGTATTGTTTGATTTATTATTGTCCCGTGTATTGGGATACAGTGAAAAGTATTGTTTGATTTATTATTGTCCCGTGTATTGGGATACAGTGAAAAGTATTGTTTGATTTATTATTGTCACGTGTACTGGGATACAGTGAAAAGTATTGTTTGATTTATTATTGTCCCGTGTATTGGGATACAGTGAAAAGTATTGTTTGATTTATTATTGTCACGTGTACTGGGATACAGTGAAAAGTATTGTTTGATTTATTATTGTCACGTGTATTGGGATACAGTGAAAAGTATTTGATTTATTATTGTCACGTGTATTGGGATACAGTGAAAAGTATTGTTTGATTTATTATTGTCACGTGTACTGGGATACAGTGAAAAGTATTGTTTGATTTATTATTGTCACGTGTATTGGGATACAGTGAAAAGTAATGTTTGATTTATTATTGTCAAATGTACTGGGATACAGTGAAAAGTATTGTTTTATTTATTATTGTCACGTGTATTGAGATACAGTGAAAAGTATTTTTTCTTGCACACTATTCAGACTAAACATAATATTCATAGAGAAGGAAAGGAGAGAGTGCAGAATGTAGTGTTACAGTCATAGCTAGGGTGTAGAGAAAGATCAACTTAGTGCGAGGTAGGTCCATTCAAAAGTCTGACAGCAGCAGGGAAGAAGCTGTTCTTGAGTCGGTTTACGTGACCTCAGACTTTTGTATCTTTTTCCCGATGGAAGAAGGTGGAAGAGAGAATGTCCGGGGTGCGTGGGATCCTTGATTATGCTGGCTGCTTTTCTCGAGGCAGCGGGAAGTGTAGACAGAGCCAATGGATGGGAGGCTGGTTTGTGTGATGGATTGGGCTACATTCACAACCCTTTGTAGTTCCATTGTCTGTGTGGGCACATTCTCCCCGTGTCTTCATGGGTTTCCTCCAGGTGCTCCAGTTTCCAAAAGATGTGCTGGTTAGGTGCTAAATTCTCCCTCAGTGTCACCCGACACCGGCAGGGGCTGGAGTGTGGCAACTCGGGGATTTTCACAGTAACTTCATTGCAGTGTTAATGTAAACCAACTTGTACATTGATAAATAAACGTTTTTTTGAAAAACTCAATCTCCTCCGGGATCACGGGGAGGGAGGGGGGATGTTTGAGGGGTCCGGCTAACGTTGAATGTTTTATGCTCCCAGGATAAGAACGAATCCGGAGACGGCCAAATTGGGAATTTGGTTGCGATGAAGGGGCCCAGGCTGAAGAAGGAGCTGGGAAGTTGTCAAAGGCCACACCTTTCTCGGAGAACTCTGATGAAATGCTGCGTGTTCCGGTGGATCTTGAGCCACGGTGTTCCACGGGGATCGGGTAAGATTCCGCGTGCGTCCCTAGTAGGAAAGGAAGCCCGGGTTAGGAGCGCTGGAGGCCCCGGGGGAGGAACGTAGGCTGGGATTTCTTCTCCCTGAAACTCAGCCCTGCAAAACCCTCCCTGACCGAAGTCTACCTGTCCATTGCGATATACCTTCAAGAATATTTCTTTAAATTCACGCTCCCAGCCTGTCACTGTTGGGAGGAGAGGGTAAAAAAACCGCATTGGTCAAGTGAGAAGGATTCAGTTTCAGCTGCAGATTTGAGTTTTCATTTTAGAAGGGGCAGCACGCCAAAAGGAACTGTTTTCCCTCTCTCCCTGTTGCTTTGGAAATTCTGTTGGTTCGCTGAAAACAGGATATTGTGTTGCTGAAAATCTGCTGTTGTTGGGCTGGACTAGAGTCTCTCTGGTGTTTTGGAAAGCTGCCTTGTCTTCAAACTGTTTGAAGTGGGAGGCACGTTGGCATAATGGTTAGCACCGCTGCCTCACAGTGCCAGGGACCCGGGTTCGATTCCTGGCTTGGGTCACTGTCTGCGTGGAATTTGCACGTTCTCTCCATGTGTGTGGTTTCCTTTGAATGCTCCGGTTTCCTCACACAGTCTAAAGATGTGTGGGTTTGGTTGATTGGCTGTGCTAAATTGTCCCTTCGTGTCAGGAGGATTGGCAGGGTAAATATGTGAGGCTGCAAGACTGGGGCCTGGGTGGCATTATGGCCAGTGCAGACTCAATGGGCCAAATGGCCTCCTTCTGCATTGTGCGATCCTATTCTATTCAGAAAACTGCAGACTTCAACCAAAGGACTCAACTTACAGTGTCACGTGAGTATTGGTCCGTGGTGTGTTAACACTGTGAAAAAGGCCTTTTGTCTATGGGGTTGATTTGATTGGATCATATTCGATATCTTTGTAAAGGGTTAATATCATAGTTGTTTGTTTCTAGTTTGGAATTGATAAATTTTCTTACTGTACATGTTAACTATATTTTTAATGAACTTTGTCTGGTAAAAGCTCCCTAGTGGGTCACTTGAGTCAGACCTGGAGTGGAACACCTCATGCTTATCCAAGCCAAATCCAAACTTACGATCCAGTCGGGTTCAATCAAACACTTTGGAGTTTCTAACCTGCACCAAAACATCATCAAATGTTCCCCCACTCCCGTGACGATTCCCTACACTGCCGGGATGGAGCTTCCTCGGAGTGGGGAGGGCCGAGGGGAGATAGTGTAGGAAGACGGTGAAGTGTTTTGCTTGAGGGAAGCAGGCCTTTTGACATTGAAACACATCGATCGCTCTTAACTTTGTCCTTGAACTCCAAGTTAGACCATCTCTCGTGGCAGGTGTTATCCAAGCACGTGCTGTGCCCTCCCCCCAGCAGAGGATTCGGGGGGGTGGTCTGGAATTCTGCCTGTCCCTCCCCCTCACCACCCACCTACAAGTCATCATCTCCTCCCTTTGAGCTTCCCACATCAAAGGGCAAAGTGGGTGATGAAAAGGTCCCAGTGCTGTGAGGGTGACCTTCCCTGGCAGGGAGGGGCTTATTGAGGGTTAACCCTGTCACACCCAGACCTGTCGTCCCATGGTCATGAGGAGCAGGGAGTGGGTTACGCCAAGAGGAGTTGGGAGGGAGTGATGTGTGGGAGGTGTCCTTCCAGCGAGACGCTTGGCACACTCTCAGTCTGTCACTAGGGCCCAGCTTGGCACGGAGGCAGAGAACTTCACCAGAGGGGGGGAAGAACACATCCTTTTTTGATTTGATTTGATTTGATTTATTATTGTCCCGTGTACTGGGATACAGTGAAAAGTATTGTTTGATTTATTATTGTCACATGTATTGGGATACAGTGAAAAGTATTGTTTGATTTATTATTGTCACGCGTACTGGGATACAGTGAAAAGTATTGTTTGATTTATTATTATCACATGTAGTGGGATACAGTGAAAAGTATTGTTTGATTTATTATTGTCACATGTACTGGGATACAGTGAAAAGTATTGTTTGATTTATTATTATCACATGTAGTGGGATACAGTGAAAAGTATTGTTTGATTTATTATTGTCACGTGTATTGGGATACAGTGAAAAGTATTGTTTGATTTATTATTGTCGCATGTATTGGGATACAGTGAAAAGTATTGTTTGATTTATTATTGTCACGTGTACTGGGATACAGTGAAAAGTATTGTTTGATTTATTATTGTCACATGTACTGGGATGCAGTGAAAAGTATTGTTTGATTTATTATTGTCACGTGTACTGGGACACAGTGAAAAGTATTGTTTGATTTATTATTGTCACATGTACTGGGATGCAGTGAAAAGTATTGTTTGATTTATTATTGTCACATGTATTGGGATACAGTGAAAAGTATTGTTTGATTTATTATTGTCACGCGTACTGGGATACAGTGAAAAGTATTGTTTGATTTATTATTATCACATGTAGTGGGATACAGTGAAAAGTATTGTTTGATTTATTATTGTCACATGTACTGGGATACAGTGAAAAGTATTGTTTGATTTATTATTATCACATGTAGTGGGATACAGTGAAAAGTATTGTTTGATTTATTATTATCACATGTAGTGGGATACAGTGAAAAGTATTGTTTGATTTATTATTGTCACATGTACTGGGATACAGTGAAAAGTATTGTTTGATTTATTATTATCACATGTAGTGGGATACAGTGAAAAGTATTGTTTGATTTATTATTGTCACGTGTACTGGGATACAGTGAAAAGTATTGTTTGATTTATTATTGTCACGTGTATTGGGATACGGTGAAAAGTATTGTTTGATTTATTATTGTCACGTGTACTGGGATACAGTGAAAAGTATTGTTTGATTTATTATTGTCACGTGTACTGGGATACAGTGAAAAGTATTGTTTGATTTATTATTGTCACATGTACTGGGATGCAGTGAAAAGTATTGTTTGATTTATTATTGTCACGTGTACTGGGACACAGTGAAAAGTATTGTTTGATTTATTATTGTCACATGTACTGGGATGCAGTGAAAAGTATTGTTTGATTTATTATTGTCACATGTATTGGGATACAGTGAAAAGTATTGTTTGATTTATTATTGTCACGCGTACTGGGATACAGTGAAAAGTATTGTTTGATTTATTATTATCACATGTAGTGGGATACAGTGAAAAGTATTGTTTGATTTATTATTGTCACATGTACTGGGATACAGTGAAAAGTATTGTTTGATTTATTATTATCACATGTAGTGGGATACAGTGAAAAGTATTGTTTGATTTATTATTATCACATGTAGTGGGATACAGTGAAAAGTATTGTTTGATTTATTATTGTCACATGTACTGGGATACAGTGAAAAGTATTGTTTGATTTATTATTATCACATGTAGTGGGATACAGTGAAAAGTATTGTTTGATTTATTATTGTCACGTGTACTGGGATACAGTGAAAAGTATTGTTTGATTTATTATTGTCACATGTACTGGGATGCAGTGAAAAGTATTGTTTGATTTATTATTGTCACGTGTACTGGGATACAGTGAAAAGTATTGTTTGATTTATTATTGTCACGTGTACTGGGATACAGTGAAAAGTATTGTTTGATTTATTATTGTCACGTGTATTGGGATACAGTGAAAAGTATTGTTTGATTTATTATTGTCACGTGTATTGGGATACAGTGAAAAGTATTGTTTGATTTATTATTGTCACGTGTACTGGGATACAGTGAAAAGTATTGTTTGATTTATTATTGTCACGTGTATTGGGATACAGTGAAAAGTATTGTTTGATTTATTATTGTCACGTGTACTGGGATACAGTGAAAAGTATTGTTTGATTTATTATTGTCACGTGTATTGGGATACAGTGAAAAGTATTGTTTGATTTATTATTGTCACGTGTACTGGGATACAGTGAAAAGTATTGTTTGATTTATTATTGTCCCGTGTATTGGGATACAGTGAAAAGTATTGTTTGATTTATTATTGTCACGTGTACTGGGATACAGTGAAAAGTATTGTTTGATTTATTATTGTCACGTGTACTGGGATACAGTGAAAAGTATTATTTGATTTACTATTGTCATGTGTACTCGGATATCGTAGAAAGTTTTGTTTCTTGTGCACCGTTCATAGAGTACATGGGGAGAAGGAAAGAAGACAGTGCAGAATGTCGTGTTACAGTCGTAGGTAGGGTGTAGAGAAAGATCAGCTTAATGTGAGGTAGATCCATTCAAAAGTCTGACAGCAGCAGGGAAGAAGCTGTTCCTGAATCGGTTGGTACATGACCTCAGACTTTTGTATCTTTTTCCCGATGGAAGAAGGTGGAAGAGAGAATGTCCGGGGTGTGTGGGGTCCTTAATTATGCTGGCTGCTTTTCCTGAGGCAGCGGGAAGTGGAGACAGAGTCAATGGATGTGAGGCTGGTTTGTGTGATGGATTTGGCTACATTCATGATCTTTTGTAGTTCCTTGCGGTCTTGGGCAGAGCAGGAGCCCAGACCAAGCTGTGATACAACCAGAAAGAATGCTTTCTATGGGGCATCTGTAAAAGTTGTTAAAGTTGTTTATTTATTCGTCACAAGTAAGGCTTATATTAACACTGCAATGAAGTTACTGTGAAATTCCTCTCGTCGCTCCAGTCCAGCCCTGTTTGAGTAAATGCACCCTAACCAGTGCGTCTTTCAGACTGTGGGAGGAAACCCACGCAGACACAGGGAGAATGTGCAGACTCCACATAGACAGTGACCCGAGCCGGGAATCGAACCCGGGTCCCTGGGGCTGTGAAGCAGCAGTGCTAACCCACTGTGCTATCCCACCAAAAGTTGGTGAAAGTCGGAGCTGACATGCCGAATTTCCTTAGTGGGTTCTGAGAAAGTAGAGGCGTTGGTGTGGCTTTCTCAACTATAGTGTCAGCATGGGGCAAACCAGGACAGGTTAGAATCATAGAACCCTACAGTGCAGAAAAAGGCCCTTCAGCCCATCGAGTCTGCACTGACCACAATCCCACCCAGGCCCTACCCCCACACATTATACCCACGAATCCCTCTAACCTTCACATCCCTGGGCACTAAGGGGTTATTTCTTAGCACGGCCAATCAACCTAACCCACACATCTTTGGACTGTGGGAGGAAACCGGAGTACCCGGAGGAAACCCATGCAGACACGGGGAGAATGTGCAAACTCCACACAGACAGTGACCCGAGCCGGGAATCGAACCCAGGACCCTGGAGCTGTGAAGCAGCAGTGCTAACCACTGTGCTACTGTGATTGTTGATGATCTGGACATCGAGAAGCTCTCGGCCATCTCCCTGTTGATGTAGAGAATGGGAAGGGGGAAACAGAAGGGGCTTTAAATGGGATCATCCTGCCCTGGATAACTAATTGGGTGTCCTCCCCAATGCTCCTTGGTTGGCAGCACCCCTCCCCTGCCCCCAAGTCCCATTGGCTGTCTGATATTTGGGGATGAGGGGGTGTTTTTGATTTCTATTTTGTGCTCCCCAGCCCCGCTGGGGACGGCGGGATCCCAGTTTCCCATCTCGCTGGTCTACTTTCCTTTTGGATAAGGGAGATAATTCCTCCCCGGCTGGCAACAGGAGCCATGGGATGGAGAAGTCAGCGTTGGGCTGGGGTGGGGCACTGTTAGAAGTCTCACAAGCCCAGGTTAAAGTCTGGAATCATGAGCTTTCCTTCCTCAGGCGAGGCAGCTTTCAGAAAGACGGTGTATGTGGGCCAAGACACAATTGCACAATAATGGCGAGTCTTTCCAGGTAATCAAGTCTTTCCAGGTATAGACAGTGGAGAGAGGGATAATCACAGCTCAAAGAGATCTCAAGGCAAGACAGTTTGTAGGATTTTCCAGGTCAAATGGTGGGGGTTACACAGAGTGTGACATGAACCCAAGGTCCCGGTTGAGGCCGTCCTCATGTGTGTGGAACTTGGCTATCAGTCTCTGCTTGGCGATCGTGTGTGTTGAAGGCAGCCTTGGAGAACGCTTATCCTTACCTGGAAAGACTTGCTCTGATCCTCCCATTGTGCCTTGGCCGATACATGCCGTGTTTGGGAAACCTCCTTCTCCAGCCCCCTGAGGAAGGAGCGGTGCTCCGAAAGCTGGTCATTCCAAGTAAACCTGTTGGACTTTAACCTGGTTGTGATGACAGGGACAGCAAGGAACATCAGTGAAGAACGGCGGGGGGGGCTGCGGAGAGACGTGTGGGTGGGAAGTGGAACGACACAGATAATAAAGGCCACCCTCAGCCGGCTCTGTCTCTCTCCGCCACACCGCAGCTGAGGTGTGCATCCTCTGCTCTGACCATGGGAGGCTTGGTAGCCGTTCTCTGCGTGGCTACGCCCCAGCGACCCAAACCAAGGGGGATGCCGTCCCGGGTGAGGGTTTCACCGCTGAAACCGGGGAACCCCGGGGGCCGGAAGTCAGGTACCGACATTCGGAGGGGGGAAGGGGCGAACTCTGCATGGAATGACGGCCCGCGGTAGAGGGGAAGCTGCTGGCCGTGTTGAGATGGGTCCTTGCCGGGGTGTTAACCGTGCTAACTGGGTGGGGTGTCTGCGATGGGCAAGGGAAAGATCAGAATGGTCTCTTTCTGTGCTCGGTGCTCTGTGGAATTCCTGCTTCCCAACCCCGAGCCGCTGAGGTTTCACTAGAATTCCCGAATTTTCAGCCAGCAACGGAATGGGACAGAAAGCTGCTTGCTCAGACCCCCGAGGGGATTTGATACCTGCTTTCTAAAGGTGTCCAGGATGGAGAGGTTGTTGTCATTTGATTCCCGGTTTCGGCTCACTGTCTGTCTGGAGTTTGCACATTCTCCCCGTGTCTGTGTGGGTTTCCTCTGGGTGCTCCTGTTTCCTCCCACAGTCCGAAAGATGTGCGGGTTAGGGTGGATTGGCCATGTTAAATTGCCTCTTAGTGTCCAAAGATGTGTAGGTTAGGTGGATTGGCCATGCTAAATTGCCCCTTAGTGTCCAAAGATGTGCAGGTTAGGTGGATTGGCCATGCTAAATTGTCCCTTAGTGTCCAAAGATGTGTAGGTTAGGTGGATTGGCCATGCTAAATTGTCCCTTAGTGTCCAAAGATGTGTAGGTTAGGGGGATTGGCCATGCTAAATTGCCCCTTAGTGTCCAAAGATGTGTGGGTTAGGTGGATTGGCCATGCTAAATTGTCCTTTAGTGTCCAAAGATATGTGGGTTAGGTGGATTGGCCATGCTAAATTGCCCCTTAGTGTCCAAAGATGTGTAGGTTAGGTGGATTGGCCATGCTAAATTGTCCCTTAGTGTCTAAAGATGTGTAGGTTAGGTGGATTGGCCATGCTAAATTGTCCCTCAGTGTCCAAAGATGTGTAGGTTAGGTGGATTGGCCATGCTAAATTGTCCCTTAGTGTCCAAAGATGTGCAGGTTAGGTGGATTGGCCATGCTAAATTGCCCCTTAGTGTCCAAAGATGTGCAGGTTAGGGGGATTGGCCATGCTAAATTGTCCCTTAGTGTCCAAAGATGTGCAGGTTAGGTGGATTGGCCATGCTAAATTGTCCCTCAGTGTCCAAAGATGTGTAGGTTAGGTGGATTGGCCATGCTAAATTGCCCCTTAGTGTCCAAAGATGTGTAGGTTAGGTGGATTGGCCATGCTAAATTGTCCCTTAGTGTCCAAAGATGTGCAGGTTAGGTGGATTGGCCATGCTAAATTGTCCCTTAGTGTCCAAAGATGTGTAGGTTAGGTGGATTGGCCATGCTAAATTGCCCCTTAGTGTCCAAAGATGTGCGGGTTAGGAGGATTGGCCATGCTAAATTGCCCCTTTGTGTCAGGGGGATTAGCAGGGTAAATATGTAGGGATATGGGGATAGGGCCTGGGTGGGATTGTGTTCGGTGCAGACTTGATGGGCCGAATGGCCTCCTTCTGCTCTGTAGGGACTAGATGAAGTTGTTCAGCCGGAGGGTTTGGGGAATCTGTGGAACGCATTGCCACAGAGGAGGCCGGGTCTCTGAGTGTATTTGGGGCAGAGATGGATTGGTTTTTGATTGGTAAGGACGGGTGAAAGGTTATGGGGAAAAGGCAGGAGAGTGGGAATGAGATAGTTACCAGCCGTGATGGAATGGCAGAGTAGATGGGCGAAGGGCTTAATTCTGTTCCTATATCTTCTGGTCTTTGGGTTCAATGTAAACTCCTGCCTTGTCTCTCTCTCTCCCTCAAAGCCAGGGTCCCATGGAGGGTTAAGAGGAGGTTTAACAGGATGCTTCCAATGGCGGAGGGGTGGGGGGGTTGCTGTTGCCTGGCGAAAGAGGGCCGATTTTCACAGGGAAAGGAATTTCAGGGAACAATCCGGAAGAGAAAGCCTTTTAAACACTTCGCTGGGATCCAGGGTAAATAGGGGAAGGTTTGCAGAGGGACAGGGAGAGGGGAGACTGGGACTAATGAGGGGAGCTTTTTCGAAGAGCTAGCACAAACAGGATGGGCTGAACGGCCTTCTTCATTGTGCAGTGTGTTTGAGAAGAGGTTAGTGACAGTGAATAGTGAGAAGAGTGACAGTGAAGGAACAGCCAATATGTTCACGGTGGCACGGTGGGTTAGCACTGCTGCCTCACAGCGCCAGGGACCCGGGTTCGATTACCGGTTTGGCTCACTGTCTGTGTGGAGTTTGCACATTCTCCCCGTGTCTGCGTGGGTTTCCTCCGGGTGCTCCGGTTTCCTCCCACAGTCCGAAAGACGTGCTGGTTAGGTGCTAAATTCTCCCTCAGTGTAACCCAAACAGGAGTGTGGCGACAAGGGGATTTTCATTGTGACTTCATTGCAGTGTTAATGTAAGCCTCCTTGTGACACTAATAAACAAATTGAAGTCACTTTTTTAAACTTATTCATTGGGCCATGGGCATTTCTGCCTGGGTCCAGTATTTATTGCCCATCCCTAATTGCCCCTTGAAAAGGTGGTGGGTGAGCCGCCATCTTGAACTCGCTGCAGTCCGTGTGGTGTAGGTACACCCACAGTGCTGTTAGGGAGGGAGTTCCAGGATTGTTATTGGACATCAGTCAGTCTGTGTGGTGTAGGTACACCCACAGTGCTGTTAGGGAGGGAGTTCCAGGATTGTTATTGGACATCAGTCAGTCCGTGTGGTGTAGGTACACCCACAGTGCTGTTAGGGAGGGAGTTCCAGGATTGTTATTGGACATCAGTCAGTCTGTGTGGTGTAGGTACACCCACAGTGCTGTTAGGGAGGGAGTTCCAGGATTGTTATTGGACATCAGTCAGTCCGTGTGGTGTAGGTACACCCACAGTGCTGTTAGGGAGGGAGTTCCAGGATTGTTATTGGACGTCAGTCAGTCCGTGTGGTGTAGGTACACCCACAGTGCTGTTAGGGAGGGAATTCCAGGATTGTTATTGGACATCAGTCAGTCCGTGTGGTGTAGGTACACCCACAGTGCTGTTAGGGAGGGAGTTCCAGGATTGTTATTGGACATCAGTCAGTCCGTGTGGTGTAGGTACACCCACAGTGCTGTTAGGGAGGGAGTTCCAGGATTTTGACCCAGTGACAGTGAAGGAACGGCCGATATATTTCCAAGTCAGGATGGTGAGTGGCTCGGAGGGGAACTTGCAGGTGGTGGTGTTCCCCATGTGTCTGCTGCCCTTGTCCTTCTAGATGGTAGAGGTTGTGGGTTTGGAAGATGCTGTCTAAGGATGAGTTGCTGCAGTGCATCTTGTCGATGGTACACACTGCTGCTACTGAGTGTCGGTGGTGGAGGGAGTGAATGTTTGTGGATGGGGTGCCAATCAAGCGGGGCTGCTTTGTCCTGGATGGTGTTGAGCTTCTTGAGTGTTGTTGGAGCTGCCCCCATCCAGGCAAGTGGGGAGTATTCGGTTACATCTGATGGCTTGAACCTTATCAAATTTCGAACCAGGGAATTCTCCAATGTCACGCACTGTTTAAATTGTCAATTAAATACTTGCAGCTCCTGGAGACTCCCAGGATCTCCTCGGGAAAAGATTCTCACCCTCTCAAGAAAAACGGCAGCCTTCGAACTGATTCAAAGCGGTGTAATTTAAACCTCATTATTACTTGATTACAATTTAACATGGCCAATCCACCTAACCTACACATCTTTGGACACTAAGGGGCAATTTAGCATGGCCAATCCACCTAACCTACACATCTTTGGACACTAAGGGACAATTTAACATGGCCAATCCACCTAACCTACACATCTTTGGACACTAAGGGACAATTTAGCATGGCCAATCCACCTAACCTACACATCTTTGGACACTAAGGGACAATTTAGCATGGCCAATCCACCTAACCTACACATCTTTGGACACTAAGGGGCAATTTAGCATGGCCAATCCACCTAACCTACACATCTTTGGACACTAAGGGACAATTTAGCATGGCCAATCCACCTAACCTGCACATCTTTGGACACTAAGGGACAATTTAGCATGGCCAATCCACCTAACCTGCACATCTTTGGACACTAAGGGACAATTTAGCATGGCCAATCCACCTAACCTACACATCTTTGGACACTAAGGGACAATTTAACATGGCCAATCCACCTAACCTGCACATCTTTGGACACTAAGGGACAATTTAGCATGGCCAATCCACCTAACCTGCACATCTTTGGACACTAAGGGACAATTTAGCATGGCCAATCCACCTAACCTGCACATCTTTGGACACTAAGGGACAATTTAGCATGGCCAATCCACCTAACCTACACATCTTTGGACACTAAGGGACAATTTAGCATGGCCAATCCACCTAACCTGCACATCTTTGGACACTAAGGGGCAATTTAGCATGGCCAATCCCCCTAACCCGCACATTTTTGAAGACTAAGGGGCAATTTAGGTTATGTGGTTTGGCCATGTTAAATTGCCCCGTACTGTCCAAAGATGTACAGGTTAGGGGGCGAGGTGGTGGCGGGCAGCGGCGGGGGGGTGATCTGCTCCCTTTGCCACTGCCAGGCTGGCATTGGCCACCAGAGGGCGATCATAGCCCTTGGTTTGCTGAGGTTGTTCCCCAGGCAGTCCCTGGAACACAGGCAGCCAGTTCTCCAGCATCTGCTGACCGGGGGGGCGGGGGTCCCATAGACTCGAAACAGGGCAATTAAATGATCGTGACGGCAGATTGATGGCCTGTGCGGGACTGTGAGCCCACAAGTGTCACAATGAACCCTCTACAAACATACTTTGTCATCTGAATCTATGTCTCAGATGAGGGAGAGAGGATTTATAATGTCAAGGATTTGTGTGTCCACACAGGAATTCTGATTTGATTTGATTGATTATTGTCACATGTACTGGGATACAGTGAAAAGTATTGTTTGATTTATTATTGTCACATGTATTGGGATACAGTGAAAAGTATTGTTTGATTTATTATTGTCACATGTACTGGGATACAGTGAAAAGTATTGTTTGATTTATTATTGTCACGTACTGGGATACAGTGAAAAGTATTGTTTGATTTATTATTGTCACATGTACTGGGATACAGTGAAAAGTATTGTTTGATTTATTATTGTCACATGTACTGGGATACAGTGAAAAGTATTGTTTGATTTATTATTGTCACGTGTACTGGGATACAGTGAAAAGTATTGTTTGATTTATTATTGTCACATGTACTGGGATACAGTGAAAAGTATTGTTTGATTTATTATTGTCACGTACTGGGATACAGTGAAAAGTATTGTTTGATTTATTATTGTCACATGTACTGGGATACAGTGAAAAGTATTGTTTGATTTATTATTGTCACATGTACTGGGATACAGTGAAAAGTATTGTTTGATTTATTATTGTCACATGTACTGGGATACAGTGAAAAGTATTGTTTGATTTATTATTGTCACGTGTATTGGGATACAGTCAAAAGTATTGTTTGATTTATTATTGTCACATGTATTGGGATACAGTGAAAAGTATTGTTTGATTTATTATTGTCGCATGTATTGGGATACAGTGAAAAGTATTGTTTGATTTATTATTGTCACGTGTACTGGGATACAGTGAAAAGTATTGTTTGATTTATTATTGTCACGTGTACTGGGATACAGTCAAAAGTATTGTTTCATTTATTATTGTCACATGTATTGGGATACAGTGAAAAGTATTGTTTGATTTATTATTGTCACGTGTATTGGGATACAGTGAAAAGTATTGTTTGATTTATTATTGTCACGTGTATTGGGATACAGTGAAAAGTATTGTTTGATTTGATTTATTATTGTCACATTATTGGGATACAGTTAACAAGTATTGTTTGATTTATTATTGTCACATGTATTGGGATACAGTGAAAAGTATTGTTTGATTTATTATTGTCACGTGTATTGGGATACAGTGAAAAGTATTGTTTGATTTATTATTGTCGCATGTATTGGGATACGGTGAAAAGTATTGTTTGATTTATTATTGTCACGTGTATTGGGATACAGTGAAAAGTATTGTTTGATTTATTATTGTCACGTGCACTGGGATACAGTGAAAAGTATTGTTTGATTTATTATTGTCACATGTACTGGGATACAGTGAAAAGTATTGTTTGATTTATTATTGTCACGTGTATTGGGATACAGTGAAAAGTATTGTTTGATTTGATTTATTATTGTCACATTATTGGGATACAGTTAACAAGTATTGTTTGATTTATTATTGTCACATGTATTGGGATACAGTGAAAAGTATTGTTTGATTTATTATTGTCACGTGTACTGGGATACAGTGAAAAGTATTGTTTGATTTATTATTGTCATGTGTACTGGGATACAGTGAAAAGTATTGTTTGATTTATTATTGTCACATGTACTGGGATACAGTGAAAAGTATTGTTTGATTTATTATTGTCACGTGTATTGGGATACAGTGAAAAGTATTGTTTGATTTATTATTGTCACGTGTACTGGGATACAGTGAAAAGTATTGTTTGATTTATTATTGTCACGTGTACTGGGATACAGTGAAAAGTATTGTTTGATTTATTATTGTCACGTGTATTGGGATACAGTGAAAAGTATTGTTTGATTTATTATTGTCACATTGGGATACAGTGAAAAGTATTGTTTGATTTGAATTATTATTGTCACATTATTGGGATACAGTTAACAAGTATTGTTTGATTTATTATTGTCACATGTATTGGGATACAGTGAAAAGTATTGTTTGATTTATTATTGTCACATGTATTGGGATACAGTGAAAAGTATTGTTTGATTTATTATTGTCACGTGTATTGGGATACAGTGAAAAGTATTTGATTTATTATTGTCACATGTACTGGGATACAGTGAAAAGTATTGTTTGATTTATTATTGTCACATGTATTGGGATACAGTGAAAAGTATTGTTTGATTTATTATTGTCACGTGTATTGGGATACAGTGAAAAGTATTGTTTGATTTATTATTGTCCCGTGTATTGGGATACAGTGAAAAGTATTGTTTGATTTATTATTGTCACGTGTACTGGGATACAGTGAAAAGTATTGTTTGATTTATTATTGTCACATGTATTGGGATACAGTGAAAAGTATTGTTTGATTTATTATTGTCACGTGTATTGGGATACAGTGAAAAGTATTGTTTGATTTATTATTGTCCCGTGTATTGGGATACAGTGAAAAGTATTGTTTGATTTATTATTGTCACCTGTATTGGGATACAGTGAAAAGTATTGTTTGATTTATTATTGTCACATGTACTGGGACACAGTGAAAAGTATTGTTTGATTTATTATTGTCACGTGTATTGGGATACAGTGAAAAGTATTGTTTGATTTATTATTGTCACATGTATTGGGATACAGTGAAAAGTATTGTTTGATTTATTATTGTCACATGTACTGGGATACAGTGAAAAGTATTGTTTGATTTATTATTGTCACGTGTACTGGGATACAGTGAAAAGTATTGTTTGATTTATTATTGTCACATGTATTGGGATACAGTGAAAAGTATTCTTTGATTTATTATTGTCACGTGTATTGGGATACAGTGAAAAGTATTGTTTGATTTATTATTGTCACGTGTATTGGGATACAGTGAAAAGTATTGTTTGATTTATTATTGTCACGTGTACTGGGATACAGTGAAAAGTATTGTTTGATTTATTATTGTCACGTGTATTGGGATACAGTGAAAAGTATTGTTTGATTTATTATTGTCACGTGTATTGGGATACAGTGAAAAGTATTGTTTGATTTATTATTGTCACGTGTACTGGGATACAGTGAAAAGTATTGTTTGATTTATTATTCTCACGTGTACTGGGATACAGTGAAAAGTATTGTTTGATTTATTATTGTCACGTGTACTGGGATACAGTGAAAAGTATTGTTTGATTTATTATTGTCACGTGTATTGGGATACAGTGAAAAGTATTGTTTGATTTATTATTGTCACGTGTATTGGGATACAGTGAAAAGTATTGTTTGATTTATTATTGTCACGTGTACTGGGATACAGTGAAAAGTATTGTTTGATTTATTATTGTCACGTGTATTGGGATACAGTGAAAAGTATTGTTTGATTTATTATTGTCACGTGTACTGGGATACAGTGAAAAGTATTGTTTGATTTATTATTGTCACGTGTACTGGGATACAGTGAAAAGTATTGTTTGATTTATTATTGTCACGTGTATTGGGATACAGTGAAAAGTATTGTTTGATTTATTATTGTCACATTGGGATACAGTGAAAAGTATTGTTTGATTTGATTTATTATTGTCACATTATTGGGATACAGTGAAAAGTATTGTTTGATTTATTATTGTCACATGTATTGGGATACAGTGAAAAGTATTGTTTGATTTATTATTGTCACATGTATTGGGATACAGTGAAAAGTATTGTTTGATTTATTATTGTCACGTGTACTGGGATACAGTGAAAAGTATTGTTTGATTTATTATTGTCACGTGTATTGGGATACAGTGAAAAGTATTGTTTGATTTATTATTGTCACGTGTACTGGGATACAGTGAAAAGTATTGTTTGATTTATTATTGTCACATGTATTTGGATACAGTGAAAAGTATTGTTTGATTTATTATTGTCACGTGTACTGGGATACAGTGAAAAGTATTGTTTGATTTATTATTGTCACGTGTATTGGGATACAGTGAAAAGTATTGTTTGATTTATTATTGTCCCATGTACTGGGATACAGTGAAAAGTATTGTTTGATTTATTATTGTCCCATGTATTGGGATACAGTGAAAAGTATTGTTTGATTTATTATTGTCACGTGTACTGGGATACAGTGAAAAGTATTGTTTGATTTATTATTGTCATGTGTACTGGGATACAGTGAAAAGTATTGTTTGATTTATTATTGTCACATGTACTGGGATACAGTGAAAAGTATTGTTTGATTTATTATTGTCACGTGTATTGGGATACAGTGAAAAGTATTGTTTGATTTATTATTGTCACATGTACTGGGATACAGTGAAAAGTATTGTTTGATTTATTATTGTCACGTGTATTGGGATACAGTGAAAAGTATTGTTTGATTTATTATTGTCCCATGTACTGGGATACAGTGAAAAGTATTGTTTGATTTATTATTGTCCCATGTATTGGGATACAGTGAAAAGTATTGTTTGATTTATTATTGTCACGTGTACTGGGATACAGTGAAAAGTATTGTTTGATTTATTATTGTCACATGGATTGGGATACAGTGAAAAGTATTGTTTGATTTCTTATTGTCACATGGATTGGGATACAGTGAAAGATATTGTTTCTTGCATGCTGTAAAGAATAAGCATACCATTCATAGAGTACACAGGGGAGAAGGAAAGGAGAGGGTGCAGAATGTAGTGTTACAGTCATAGCTAGGGTGTAGAGAAAGATCAACCTAATATGAGGTAGGTCCATTCAAAAGTCTGACAGCAGCAGGGAAGAAGCTGTTCTTGAATCGGTCGGTACATGACCTCAGACTTTTGTATCTTTTCCCGATGGAAGAAGGTGGAAGAGAGAATGTCCGGGGTGTGTGGGGTCCTTGATTACACTGGCTGCTTTTCCTGAGGCAGCGGGAAGTGTAGACAGAGTCAATGGATGGGAGGCTGGTTTGTGTGATGGATTGGGCTATATTCATGATCTTTTGTAGTTCCTTGTGATCTTGGGCAGAGCAGGAGCCCATACCAAGCTGTGATACAAGCAGAAAGGATGCTTTCTGTGGTGTATCTGTAAAAGTTGGTGAGAGTCGTAGCGGACATGCCAAATTTCCTGAGTCTTCTGAGAAAGTAGAGGCGTTGGTGGGGCTTTATTAACGATAGTGTCAGCATGGGGGAACCAGGACAGGTTGTTGGTGATCTGGACACCAGGAAACTTGAAGCTCCCGACCCTTTCTACTTCGTCCCCGTTGATGTGGACAGGAACATGTTCTCCTTTGTTTTGCTGGCATTGAGGGAGAGATTATTGTCACCGCACCAGTATTTGGGAAATGCGTGCACAGCAAGATCCCAGAGGGCAGCAAGGTGTTCAGAGTTGGGCAGACTGTTCCTGCAGTGCTGGATGGAGGGGTACCTGCTGAGCAGGGGACACGGAACATCCCGGACCCTCCGAGGTCTGATCCCATCGGTGGTGCCCTCGGCAGTGCAGCACTCCCACAGCGCGACGCTGGGCCCTGCCTCCAGGCTCAGCGGGGAAGGGGCTGGGGTTCGAACCCGCTGCCTGATGGATTCAGGAATCAGAGTGTTTCCCCAGCGAGCCACAGGCTGACAGAGTGTCTCAGCCTGGCTCGCTGCTCGATTGTGGTCTGGGAAACGACAAAATCAAATCAGTGAACTGCTGATCCTGCAGCAGAACAGCAACGTCCCATTATCCCCAGGTTAAATATAGCTCTGGGTGCAAACTGATAGCCCTCCCAGAGAGAGGGGGAGGGAGAGAGAGAGGGAGAAGAGAGAGGGAGATGGAGAGACGGAGAGAGAGTGAGGAGGGAGAGAGAGGGAGGTGGGTAGAGAGAGGGAGAGTGAGGTGGGGAGAGAGAGGGAGAGTGAGAGACAGGAGGGAGAGAGAGTGAGGTGGGGAGAGAGAGGGAGAGACAGTGAGAAGGAGAGAGAGGGAGGGAGGGGTCGGGGGGGAGAGTGAGAGGGAGAAGAGGGAGGGAGATGGAGAGACGGAGAGTGAGAGAGAGGAGGGAGAGTGAGAGTGTGAGGTGGGGAGAGAGAGGGAGAGTGAGAGACAGGAGGGAGAGAGAGTGAGGGGGGTAGAGAGAGGGAGGGGGAGAGAGAGAGAGAGAGAGGGAGAGAGAGAGGGAGATGGAGAGAGGGAGAGTGAGAGAGGGAGAGTGAGAGAGAGGAGGGAGAGAGAGTGAGGGGGGTAGAGAGAGGGAGAGACAGTGAGAAGGAGAGAGAGGGAGGGAGGGGTGGGGGGGGAGAGTGAGAGGGATAGTGAAAATGAGACAGAGAGAATGAGAGCAAGAGGGGGATAGTAAGAGAGAGAGAGATCGAGGGAAGGAGAGATGGTGGGAGAGAAAGAGGGAGGAAGAGAGAGAGAGGGAGGGAGGAGCGGAGAACTTGACAGCAAGAGTGTGAATGAGAGAGAGACAGAGAGAGATGGGGGGGAGTGAGAGACTCACAGAACGAGAGGGAGAGGGATGAAGAGAGAGAGAGAGGAGAGAGACATAGAAAGAGACAGAGAGGGTGAGGGGGGAGAATGAAAAAGAGAGACAGAGAGAGCAGAGAGTGAAAGTGAGAGCAGAGGGAGAGGAGATGGAGAGAGAGAGCAAGGAGAGCGTCAGAGAGATGGGAGACAGAGAGAATGAGAGCGAGAGACAGAGGGAGAAAGGAAAGATAGGGGGAGAGAGAGAGTTACAGAGAGGGAGATAGAAGGAGAAGGGAGAGAGAAAGAGAGAGCTAGAAGGAGAAGGGAGGGATAGGGAGAGAGAGAGAGAGTTACAGGTATCCTGGTTCAGTGGATGGCCATGCCAAATTGTCCCTTACTGCCCAAAGCTGTGTTTTGATTGAGTGGCTGAGTGGGGTAAATTGTGGGGTTATGGGGATAGAACCTGGGTAAGATACTCTGTCAGTGTAGATTGATGGGCTGAATGGCCTCCTTCTGCACTGTCGCGATGGTATGGTTCAATAAAAATCCAGCTTCTCATTCTTTCTTCTTCAATGAACAACCTCAAGTTTTCCCACATGACTTCCTGAAGCTGTCACTATCTCTCTGTAAACTCTCTGTATCCTGCTTAATAACCAGCCTTCCCCCTCACCTTGGTATCATTCACACATTTCCACAATCTCTCCAGATCTTTGATATACATTGTGAAGACTGATCCCTGTGGCGACGACTCTCTCCAGCTTTTACAGATACACCACAGAAAGCATTCTTTCTGCTTGTATCACAGCTTGGTATGGGCTCCTGCTCTGCCCAAGATCACAAGGAACTACAAAGGGTCATGAACGTAGCCCAATCCATCACACAAACCAGCCTCACATCCACTGACTCTGTCGACACTTCCCGCTGCCTCAGGAAAAGCAGCCAGTGTAATTAAGGACCCCAGACACCCCGGACATTCTCTCTTCCACCTTCTTCCATCGGGAAAAAGATATAAAAGTCTGAGGTCACATACCAACTGATTCAAGAACAGCTTCTTCCCTGCTGCTGTCAGACTTTTAAATGTATCCACCTGATATAAAGTTGATCTTTCTCTTCATCCCCGCTGTGACTGTAACACTACATTCTGCACCCTCTCCTTTCCTTCTGTATGAACAGTATGCTTTGACTGGAGGGCACACAAGAAACAATACTTTTCACTGTATCCCAGTACATGTGACAATAATAAATCAAACAATACTTTTCACTGTATCCCAGTACACGTGACAATAATAAATCAAACAATACTTTTCACTGTATCCCAGTACATGTGACAATAATAAATCAAACAATACTTTTCACTGTATCCCAGTACACGTGACAATAATAAATCAAACAATACTTTTCACTGTATCACACTACACGGGACAATAATAAATCAAACAATACTTTTCACTGTATCCCAATATACGTGACAATAATAAATCAAACAATACTTTTCACTGTATCCCAATACACGTGATAATAATAAATCAAATCAAATCAAAATTACTCGCTGGGTTACTGACCTCTGATCAGAGACAGTCCCCATTTATCGCTACTTGCTGCTGCTTCCTGTTAGTTAGACTCATAGAATCCCAACAGTGTGGAAGGAGGCCATTCGCCCCATTGTGTTGGCACTGACCACAATCCCACCCAGGCCCTATCCCCACAACCCCACAAGTTTATCTTACTAATCCCCTGATGCTAGTTTCAATTTAGCATGGCCAATCCACCTAATCTGCGCATCTTTGTACACTAAGGGACAATTTAGCATGGCCAATCCACCTAACCTGCACATCTTTGGACACTAAGGGACAATTTAGCATGGCCAATCCCCCTAACCTGCACATCTTTGGACACTAAGGGGCAATTTAGCATGGCCAATCCACCTAACCTGCACATCTTTGGACACTAAGGGACAATTTAGCATGGCCAATCCCCCTAACCTGCACATCTTTGGACACTAAGGGGCAATTTAGCATGGCCAATCCACCTAACCTGCACATCTTTGGACACTAAGGGACAATTTAGCATGGCCAATCCCCCTAACCTGCACATCTTTGGACACTAAGGGACAATTTACCATGGCCAAGCCACCTAACCTGCACATCTTTGGACACTAAGGGACAATTTAGCATGGCCAATCCACCTAAGCTACACATCTCTGGACACTAAAGGGCAATTTAGCATGGCCAATCCACCTAACCTACATATCTTTGGACACTAAAGGACAATTTAGCATGACCAATCCACCTAACCTGCACATCTTTGGAGTGTGAGAGGAAACCTGAGCATCCGGAGGAAACCCACACAGACATGGTGAGAATGTGCAAACTCCACACATGCAGTGACCCGAGTCTGGAATCGAACATGGGTCCCTGTTGCTGTGAGGCAGCAGTGTCAACCCACTGTACCGCCGTGCCACTCCTTGTGTGCCCAACACTACGTTGGGTTTGAAAGAAGCGAGCCTCCCCTCTCAAGTAAATGTCCCACTGCCAGAAGCAGAAGTCACCCAGGGGAGAAAGAATGGCTCCCAACAAGTGAAGCCTGTGGCCTAGTCAGAAAGCAAAGGAAGGCCCAAAGCCTGACCATAGAAACCACAGGAAATTACAGCTCAGAAACAGGCCTTTTGGCCCTTCTTGTCTGTGCCAAACCATTTTTCTGCCTCGTCCCACTGACCTGCAGTTGGACCATATCCCTCCACACCCCTCTCATCCACGTACCTGTCCAAGTTTTTCTGAAAGTGTTAAAAGTGACCCCGCATTTACCACTTTATCCGGCAGCTCATTCCACACTCCCACCACTCTCTGTGTGAAGAAGCCCCCCCCCCCGCCCCCCAACTAATATTCCCTTTCAGCTTTTCACCTTTCATCCATGCCCTCTGTTTTTTTCTCCCCTAGCCTCAGAGTGAATGAAAGCAGGCTTTTTCCACTATCTATACCCATCAAAATCTTATACACCTCAATCAAATCTCCCCTCATTCTTCTACGCTCCAGGGAATAAAGTCCTAACCTATTCAATCTCTCTCTGAAACTCAGCGTCTCAAGTCCCGGAACCATCCTTGTGAACCTTCTCTGCGCTCTTTCTTATTTACATCCTTCCTGTAACTCGGTGACCAAAACTGTACACAATACTCTAAATTCAGCCTCACCAATGCCTTATATAACCTTATCATAACACTCCAACCTTTATACTCGATACTCCGATTTATAAAGGCCAAAAGCACTCTTTACGACCCTATCCACCTGTGACACCACTTTCCGGGAATTCTGTAGCTGTGTCCCCCTGTTGAACTGCACTCTTCAGTGTCCTACCATTTATCCTGTACGTTCTACCTTGGTTTGTCCTTCCAAAGTGCAACACCTCACACTTGTCTGCGTTCAACTCCACCTGCCATTTTCTCAGCCCATTTTTCCAGCTGGTCCAAATCCCTCTGCAAGCTTCCCCGCTGTCCACTCCACCCCCAGTCTTTGTATCATCAGCAGGTTTGCTGATCCAGTTGACCACATTGTCATCCAGATCATTGATATGGAAGACAGACAACGACAGACCCGACACCGATCTCCACTCGTCCACCCAGAGAAGCAATCCTCCACAACCACTGCTCCCACTGAGCCGGTGTCTGATCCAATTTCCTCCCTCCCCCCGTGTATCCCCATATTAAACCAAAACCCCTACTCCATCCCCGTCATTGCCCCCCCACATCACACACACTTTTAGAGAGAGAAAGCGTCCTGGCCTCAGCGGAGACACAGATAACACGATCGATCCTCTTCCGACTTCTCCAAACTGCTTACTCATGAGGCTGTGGCTGTTTACTTCTCAATAATTAACTCTGTTCCAGTCTATTCAATCATAAACAGCTCGCAGGACATTCCGACACCCTCCCCATCCCGTCCCATTAACAGACAGGATGAAGATGATTCAATTAAGGCCTCTCTCTCTGAAGAGGTATCTTCAGACTAATCCAGCCAGGGCACTATCAGCTTACACGGAGATTTCCTCATTAGCGCAGGAAACATTATCTCAGGAGGAGAGACCAGAATATATATTATTTCCTTAACTGGATTCAACGCTACAGGCTCAACTCTGGACTGAACCTGCGCCTTAACCATCACAGAATCCTATTAAAGACTCCCGAGCTCCTTTCTGCTTCTGATTTCACAGATTCATCAAATCCCGACAGTGCAGAAGGAGGCCATTCGGCCCATTGAGTCTGTACTGACCACAATCCCACCCAGGCCCCATCCCCATAACCTTACATATTTACTCTCCTTGTCCTCTGACACTAAGGGACAATTTAGCATGGCCAATCCACCTAACCTGCACATCTTTGGACACTAAGGGGCAATTTAGCATGGCCAATCCACCTAACCTGCACATCTTTGGACACTAAGGGACAATTTAGCATGGCCAATCCACCTAACCTGCACATCTTTGGACACTAAGGGACAATTTAGCATGGCTAATCCACCTAACCTGCACATCTTTGGACACTAAGGGACAATTTATCATGGCCAATCCACCTAACCTGCACATCTTTGGACACTAAGGGACAATTTAGCATGGCCAATCCACCTGACCTGCACATCTTTGGACACTAAGGGACAATTTAGCATGGCCAATCCACCTAACCTACACATCTTTGGACACTAAGGGGCAATTTAGCATGGCCAATCCCCCTAACCTACACATCTTTGGACACTAAGGGGCAATTTAGCATGGCCAATCCCCCTAACCTGCACATCTTTGGACACAGGGGTTGTAGGGTGGTGGGGTTGGGGGGGGTTGTGGGAGCGGGGTGGCAGGCAGAGAGGTTGGAGAGGCAGGGGAGGTGGGGGGGGCAGGGGGTGGGAAGAAAGGGTAGGTGGTGGAGGGGGGGACAGAGGGGGCGGGGGATGAGGGGACATGGGGACAGAGAGGCGAGGGGGGCAGGCGGAACGGGGGCAGTGGGGCTGGGGGAGGGGGTGGAGGGACCGACCTTTCAAAGATCCCACGGGTGGGATTTTCCAGGATTGGGGGTGAGGTTATTTCCCAGGAGGGCCTGGCATTATGGCTGCTTCCGATGACGGAGGGAACTTTGGCAGAAATCCATCGAGACTTATAATTTATTGAAATGAGCGGTTCCAGAGCAATAAATCTGGATCTTGCTGAAATCACAGCCCAAGGCCAGTTCCCTTATACTTATCCCCCCAGTCAGCAAGATCCCAGTCACTCTGTTTTCAAAACCTCCGAGATTCATCAGAACCATCGCATCGACGCAGGGCTCTATCCTGAAATATTAAACACCATCGGATCAATACGAGGTTTTAGCCCACTCGAAGACATGCATTAGGCCACGCAGGTAAATATTGACCAAACTTAATGAGGCCTAGAGGAGCTGCCTTTGGCTTCGATCACTATCTGTGCGGTTGGGCTGAGGAGGCCGTTAAGCCTGAGGCCTTTCAAGGGTTTCTTCGCGGTAGAAGCTTCCAGATGCTGAAGCATTGTCTTCTTCTCTGCCCGTGCTGAGGCCCTGGGCTCACTCCCACTTCCAGGCAGGCTGCAGTCGCGAGCTAGGCCCGGTATTTCTTATCCATCCATAATTGCCCCTACAGAGGGCAGCAGAGGGCGAATTTCCTCATTCCCTCCCTCTACACTGTCCCCCATCAATCACTCCCAGGACAGGTACAGCACGGGGTTAGATACAGAGTAAAGCTCCCTCTACACTGTCCCCCATCAAACACTCCCAGGACAGGTACAGCACGGGGTTAGATACAGAGTAAAGCTCCCTCTACACTGTCCCCATCAAACACTCCCAGGACAGGTACAGCACGGGGTTAGATACAGAGTAAAGCTCCCTCTACACTGTCCCCCATCAAACACTCCCAGGACAGGTACAGCACGGGGTTAGATACAGAGTAAACTCGCTCTACACTGTCCCCCATCAAACACTCCCAGGACAGGTACAGCACAGGGTTAGATACAGAGTAAAGCTCCCTCTACACTGTCCCCCATCAAACACTCCCAGGACAGGTACAGCACGGGGTTAGATACAGAGTAAAGCTCCCTCTACACTGTCCCCCCATCAAACACTCCCAGGACAGGTACAGCACGGGGTTAGATACAGAGTAAACTCGCTCTACACTGTCCCCCATCAAACACTCCCAGGACAGGTACAGCACGGGGTTAGATACAGAGTAAAGTTCCCTCTACACTGTCCCCCATCAAACACTCCCAGGACAGGTACAGCACGGGGTTAGGTACAGAGTAAAGCTCCCTCTACACTGTCCCCCATCAAACACTCCCAGGACAGGTACAGCACGGGGTTAGATACAGAGTAAAGCTCCCTCTACACTGTCCCCATCAAACACTCCCAGGACAGGTACAGCACGGGGTTAGATACAGAGTAAAGCTCCCTCTACACTGTCCCCCATCAAACACTCCCAGGACAGGTACAGCACGGGGTTAGATACAGAGTAAAGCTCCCTCTACACTGTCCCCATCAAACACTCCCAGCACATGTACAGCACGGGGTTAGATACAGAGTAAAGCTCCCTCTACACTGTCCCCCCATCAAACACTCCCAGGACAGGTACAGCACGGGGTTAGATACAGAGTAAAGCTCCCTCTACACTGTCCCCCATCAAACACTCCCAGGACAGGTACAGCACAGGGTTAGATACAGAGTAAAGCTCCCTCTACACTGTCCCCCATCAAACACTCCCAGGGCAGGTACAGCACGGGGTTAGATACAGAGTAAAGCTCCCTCTACACTGTCCCCATCAAACACTCCCAGGACAGGTACAGCATGGGGTTAGATACAGAGTAAAGCTCCCTCTACACTGTCCCCCCATCAAACACTCCCAGGACAGGTACAGCACGGGGTTAGATACAGAGTAAAGCTCCCTCTACACTGTCCCCCCATCAAACACTCCCAGGACAGGTACAGCACAGGGTTAGATACAGAGTAAAGCTCCCTCTACACTGTCCCCCCATCAAACACTCCCAGGACAGGTACAGCACGGGGTTAGATACAGAGTAAAGCTCCCTCTACACTGTCCCCACATCAAACACTCCCAGGACAGGTACAGCACGGGGTTAGATACAGAGTAAAGCTCCCTCTATACTGTCCCCATCAAACACTCCCAGGACAGGTACAGCACAGGGTTAGATACAAAGTAAAGCTCCCTCTACACTGTCCCCATCAAGCACTCCCTGGACAGGTACAGCACGGGGGTTAGATACAGAGTAAAGCTCCCTCTACACTGTCCCCCATCAAACACTCCCAGGACAGGTACAGCACGGGGTTAGATACAGAGTAAAGCTCCCTCTACACTGTCCCCCCATCAAACACTCCCAGGACAGGTACAGCACGGGGTTAGATACAGAGTAAAGCTCCCTCTACACTGTCCCCATCAAACACTCCCAGGACAGGTACAGCACGGGGTTAGATACAGAGTAAAGCTCCCTCTACACTGTCCCCATCAAACACTCCCAGGACAGGTACAGCACGGGGTTAGATACAGAGTAAAGCTCCCTCTACACTGTCCCCCATCAAACACTCCCAGGACAGGTACAGCACGGGGTTAGATACAGAGTAAAGCTCCCTCTACACTGTCCCCCATCAAACACTCCCAGGACAGGTACAGCACGGGGTTAGATACAGAGTAAAGCTCCCTCTACACTGTCCCCCATCAAACACTCCCAGGACAGGTACAGCACGGGGTTAGATACAGAGTAAAGCTCCCTCTACACTGTCCCCCCCCCATCAAACACTCCCAGGACAGGTACAGCATGGGGTTAGATACAGAGTAAAGCTCCCTCTACACTGTCCCCCATCAAACACTCCCAGGACAGGTACAGCACGGGGTTAGATACAGAGTAAAGCTCCCTCTACACTGTCCCCCATCAAACACTCCCAGGACAGGTACAGCACGGGGTTAGATACAGAGTAAAGCTCCCTCTACACTGTCCCCATCAAACACTCCCAGGACAGGTACAGCACGGGGTTAGATACAGAGTAAAGCTCCCTCTACACTGTCCCCCATCAAACACTCCCAGGACAGGTACAGCACGGGGTTAGATACAGAGTAAAGCTCCCTCTACACTGTCCCCCCCCCATCAAACACTCCCAGGACAGGTACAGCATGGGGTTAGATACAGAGTAAAGCTCCCTCTACACTGTCCCCCATCAAACACTCCCAGGACAGGTACAGCACGGGGTTAGATACAGAGTAAAGCTCCCTCTACACTGTCCCCATCAAACACTCCCAGGACAGGTACAGCACGGGGTTAGATACAGAGTAAAGCTCCCTCTACACTGTCCCCCCATCAAACACTCCCAGGACAGATACAGCACGGGGTTAGATACAGAGTAAAGCTCCCTCTACACTGTCCCCCATCAAACACTCCCAGGACAGGTACAGCACACGGTTAGATACAGAGTAAAGCTCCCTCTACACTGTGCCCCATCAAACACTCCCAGGACAGGTACAGCACGGGGTTAGATACAGAGTAAAGCTCCCTCTACACTGTCCCCCATCAAACACTCCCAGGACAGGTACAGCACGGGGTTAGATACAGAGTAAAGCTCTCTCTACACTGTCCCCCATCAAACACTCCCAGGACAGGTACAGCACGGGGTTAGATACAGAGTAAAGCTCCCTCTACACTGTCCCCCATCAAACACTCCCAGGACAGATACAGCACGGGGTTAGATACAGAGTAAAGCTCCCTCTACACTGTCCCCCATCAAACACTCCCAGGACAGGTACAGCACACGGTTAGATACAGAGTAAAGCTCCCTCTACACTGTGCCCCATCAAACACTCCCAGGACAGGTACAGCACGGGGTTAGATACAGAGTAAAGCTCCCTCTACACTGTCCCCCCATCAAACACTCCCAGGACAGGTACAGCACAGGGTTAGATACAGAGTAAAGCTCCCTCTATACTGTCTCCCATCAAACACTCCCAGGACAGGTATAGCACGGAGTTAGATACAGAGTAAAACTCCCTCTACACTGTCCCCCATCAAACACTCCCAGGACAGGTACAGCACGGGGTTAGATACAGAGTAGAGCTCCCTCTACACTGTCCCCCATCAAACACTCCCAGGACAGGTACAGCACAGGGTTAGATACAGAGTAAAGCTCCCTCTACACTGTCCCCCATCAAACACTCCCAGGACAGGTACAGCACGGGATTAGATGCAGCGTAAATGGCTGGGATTTTTTGGCCTTGATTCCGTGAGCCTGGATTTCCCCAAAGTCCACGGAGGTTTCCGTTGTTGACCCTCACTCCCTCCGATTCTGTCGGGTGAGGTGGCAGAGCTCCAGCCACAGTGTGTGTGTGGAATGTATGTGTGTTTGGATATATAAGTGTGTTTGTGTGAGTGTGTGTGTGTGTGAGAGAGTGTGTGTGAGTATGTATGTGTGTGTGTGAGTGTGTTTGTGTGTGTGTGCGTGTGTGTGTTTGTGAGCATGTGAGTGAGTGTGTGCGAGTGTGTGTGTGAGTGAGTGTGTGTGAGTATGTAAGTGTGTGTGTGTGAGTATATGTGTGTGTGGGTGTGTATGTGTGTGAGTGTGAGTATCTGTCAGTGTGTACATGTGTGCGAGTATGTGTGTATGTGAGTGTATAAGTGCGTGAGTGTATGTGTGTGTGTGAGAATGTGTGTGTGAGTATGTGTGAGTGTGTGAATGTGTGAGGGAGTATATATGTGTGAGTGGTGTGTGTGTGTGAGAGTGTGTCTGTGTGTATGTGTATTTGAGTGAGTGAATGTGTGTGTGTGTGTGTGTGTGGGTGTTGGGTGTCTATGAGCGCGTTTGAGCGTGTGAGTGTATGTATGTGCACGAGAATCTGTGTCTGTGAGTGTGTGTGTGTGTGTATGAACAAGTGTGACTGAGTGTAAGTGTATCTGGGTTTGAGTGTGTATGTGTGTCAGTCTGTGTTTTTGAGTGTGTGAGAGAGTGCGTGTGTGAGTGTGTGTATGTGTGTTTGAATGTGTGGGTGTGAGAGTGTGTGTGTGCGCATGTGCGTGTCTGTGTGTGAGAGTGTGTATTTGATTATGTGTGAGTGTGTGTGTCTAAGTGTATGCGTGTTTGAGAGTGTAACTGTGTGAATGGGAGTGTGTGTGTGTGTGCGCGTGTGAGAGTGAGTGTGCGTGTGAGAGTGAGTGTGTGAGTGTGGGTGAGTGTGTGTCTATCTATGCGCATCAGTGTGTGTGTGTGAGAGTGTGTGTGTTTGTGAGTGAGTGTGTGACTGTGTGTGAGTGTCTGTGTGTGAGTATGTGTGCATGTGTGTGTGTGTTTGTGAGTGAGTGTGTGTGTGTGTTTGTGAGTGTGTGTGTGAGTATGTTTGTGAGTGTGTGTGAGTGTGTGTTTGTGAGTGTGTGTGTGAGTGAGTGTGTGTCTGTGTGTGTGAGTATGTATGTGTGTGAGTGTGTGTTTGTGTGTGTGTGTGTGTGTTTGCGAGTGTGTGTGAGTGAGTGTGTTTGTGAGAGTGTATGAGTGTGTGTGTGTGTGAGTGAGTGTGTGTTTGTGAGAGTGTATGAGTGTGTCTGTGTTTGTGTGTGTGTGTGTGTATGAGTGAGTGTGTGTGTGAGTGTATGTGTGTGTGTGTATGAGTGTGTAAGTGTGTGTATGAGTGTGTGTGTGTGAGTGTGTGTGTGTATGTGTGAGTGTGTGTGTGTGTATGAGTGAGTGTGTGTGTGTGTGAGTGTGTATGTGTGAGTGTGTATCTGTGTGTATGTGTGTGTGTGAGTGAGTGTGTATGAGTGAGTGTGTGTGTGAGTGTGAGTGAGTGAGTGTGTATCTGTGTGTATGTGTGAGTGTGAGTGTGTATCTGTGTGTGAGTGTGAGTGAGTGTGTATCTGTGTGTGAGTGTGAGTGTGAGTGAGTGAGTGTGTATCTGTGTGTATGTGTGAGTGTGAGTGAGTGTGTGTGAGTGTGAGTGAGTGTGTATCTGTGTGTGTGTGTGTGTGTGAGTGAGTGAGTGTGTATCTGCGTGTGTGAGTGAGTGAGTGTGTATCTGTGTGTGTGTGTGAGTGAGTGTGTATCTGTGTGTATGTGTGAGAGTGAGTGTGTATCTGTGTGTATGTGTGTGAGTGTGAGTGAGTGTGTATCTGTGTGTGTGTGTGAGTGAGTGTGTATCTGTGTGTATGTGTGAGAGTGAGTGAGTGTGTGTCTGTGTGTATGTGTGAGTGAGTGAGTGTGTATCTGTGTGTGTGAGTGTGAGTGAGTGAGTGTGTATCTGTGTGTGTGTGAGTGAGTGAGTGTGTATCTGTGTGTATGAGTGTGAGTGAGTGAGTGTGTATCTGTGTGTGTGAGAGTGAGTGAGTGTGTATCTGTGTGTGTGTGTGAGTGTGAGTGAGTGAGTGTGTATCTGTGTATCTGTGTGAGTGTGAGTGTGTATCTGTGTGTGTGAGAGTGAGTGAGTGTGTATCTGTGTGTGTGTGTGAGTGTGAGTGAGTGAGTGTGTATCTGTGTATCTGTGTGAGTGTGTATCTGTGTGTGTGAGAGTGAGTGAGTGTGTATCTGTGTGTATGTGTGAGAGTGAGTGAGTGTGTGTCTGTGTGTATGTGTGAGTGTGAGTGAGTGAGTGTGTATCTGTGTGTGTGAGTGAGTGTGTATCTGTGTGTGTGTGAGTGAGTGAGTGTGTATCTGTGTGTGTGAGTGTGAGTGAGTGAGTGTGTATCTGTGTGTGTGAGAGTGAGTGAGTGTGTATCTGTGTGTGTGTGAGTGTGAGTGAGTGAGTGTGTATCTGTGTATCTGTGTGAGTGTGTATCTGTGTGTGTGAGAGTGAGTGAGTGTGTATCTGTGTGTGTGTGTGAGTGTGTGAGTGAGTGTGTATCTGTGTATCTGTGTGAGTGAGTGAGTGTGTATCTGTGTGAGTGTGAGTGTGTATCTGTGTGAGTGAGTGAGTGTGTATCTGTGTGTGTGTGAGTGAGTGTGTATCTGTGTGAGTGAGTGAGTGTGTATCTGTGTGTGTGTGAGTGAGTGTGTGTGTATCTGTGTGTGAGTGAGTGTGAGTGAGTGAGTGTGTATCTGTGTGTGTGTGAGTGAGTGTGAGTGTGTATCTGTGTGTGTGTGAGTGAGTGTGTATCTGTGTGTATGTGAGTGAGTGTGAGTGAGTGAGTGTGTATCTGTGTGTGTGTGAGTGAGTGAGTGTGTATCTGTGTGTGTGTGAGTGAGTGTGTATCTGTGTGTATGTGAGTGAGTGTGAGTGAGTGAGTGTGTATCTGTGTGTGTGTGAGTGAGTGAGTGTGTATCTGTGTGTGTGTGAGTGAGTGTGTATCTGTGTGTGTGTGTGAGTGAGTGTGTGTGTATCTGTGTGTGTGTGAGTGAGTGTGTATCTGTGTGTGTGTGAGTGAGTGTGTATCTGTGTGTGTGTGTGTGTGAGTGAGTGAGTGTGAGTGAGTGAGTGTGAGTGAGTGAGTGTGAGTGAGTGTGTATCTGTGTGTGTGTGAGTGTGTGAGTGGTGAGTGAGTGAGTGTGTGAGTGAGTGTGAGTGAGTGTGTATCTGTGTGTGTGTGAGTGAGTGAGTGTGTGTGTGTGTGAGTGAGTGTGAGTGTGTGTGGTGTGAGTGTGTATCTGTGTGTGTGTGAGTGAGTGTGTATCTGTGTGTGTGTGTGTGAGTGTGTATCTGTGTGTGTGTGTGTGAGTGTGTATCTGTGTGTGTGTGAGTGAGTGTGTATCTGTGTGTGTGTGTGTGAGTGAGTGAGTGTGTGTGTGTGAGTGAGTGTGTATCTGTGTGTGTGTGAGTGAGTGTGTATCTGTGTGTGTGTGAGTGAGTGTGTATCTGTGTGTGTGTGAGTGAGTGTGTATCTTGTGTGTGTGTGAGTGAGTGTGTATCTGTGTGTGAGTGAGTGAGTGTGTATCTGTGTGTGTGTGAGTGTGAGTGAGTGAGTGTGTGTGT